>NC_049201.1:75997831-76035331 GCF_013347855.1 Anguilla anguilla | reverse complement strand
CAATCTGGTTCAAGGTGCATTCTGTTCTATGGGCTGGAGGAGCGGTGGAGGCTCATGTAAACTGCAGGATTGGTCCCTGGGATTTTGGGGGCCCCTCTGTTCTTTTAGTGATACAAAAGGGTATGGGGGGGGCACATCCCCCCCCCCCCACTGCTTTTGACAAGTTTATTTGTAATAAGAGCTTTCATGTTGCTGGCTTCTTAAAACCCACGCTGTTTTTGTTTCAAAGGAAAATAACAGGGCTGAATGTTCTTTTTTTTTTTTTTTTTTTAGAACTCCATTTTTGAGTACTTGTATATTTTTTTTTTGAAGCTTATTTCTCACAAGAATCTCAGAAGCGCTGGTCCTGGATTCCTCCCAGATCACATCATCAGCGGTGCTGTTCCTGGTTTTTTTTATTTATTTATTTTTGCTTTGAAGGGGGTTTGAGAGGAACTGGAGAGTGACCTGGCACATGGAAAAGCTGAAATAAAAACAGATACATTTGTCTGGCGGCAGCGGCGAGGACGAGAGAGCGGTGAATAGCCGTGGGATTTACGCGTGTAGAGCAAGCGCACATAGCCTTGATGCTGGAGCGCGCACTCAGCACCGATGGGGTGCGGAGGTGTAGCGTAGAGGTTCTAGGCCTGAGGTTGCAGGTTTGAATCCCACCTGAGATGCTCTTGTTGGGCTTCTGTTGTTGAAATCGAGCTCTACAAATGGATTTCATGTAGCGCATATCTGTGGGATGTGCACTTGTGAGCTAGATGCTGGTGTGTGTGTGTGTGTGTGTGTGTGTGTGAGTGTGTGTGTGTGTGTGCATGTGTGTGTGTGTGTCTCTCTGGCTGGCTATTTTAGGTTTTTTCTGGTATGCTCTGCTCGGCTGAACTGCCTTTTTTTCCCCAGTCTTCATCTGTAATCGCAGCTGGCTCTGCTGCCCTGTTTGGATGTTTCTTTTTTTTTTAAAGAAATGGTGAAAAAGCAGGTAGTGTGTGTTTTTCCAGCGTGCACAGCTGGCATGCCCCCTCCTCCCCCCCCCTCTCCCCGGGCCACTGTGTGGGACGGGGTTCATCCCAGGGGTTTGAAGTGGTGGTAAATCGGGAAAAATGTTTTTGGAGAGGTAGCGGCAGCAAACGCGTGGGCAGGGTTGCCCAGGGTGTCTCTCTCCTCTCTCTCTCTGTTTCTCTCTCTCTTTTCCTCTCTCTCTCTCTCTCTCTCTCTCTGGTTCTCTCTCTCTCTCTTTCCCTCTCTCTGCAGAGTGAAAGGTGGTGAGGAGGAGTGGGAGTTGTCGGGGTGGGGGGGGCGGGGGGGGAATCCGGCGTGCTAACGGCGCGGCTCGTTGCGGCGCTCCTGGTATTAGCATTGACGATGGCGGCCGTCCAGCCCGGAACCCAAGAGGTGTTTATGACCTGGATGACTGCGTTGCCATAGCGACCGCTGTGCTCGCCTGCCACGGCCAGTTGTGTGTGTGTGTCTGTGTGTGTGTGTGTGTACATATATATGCATACCATTTTTCTGCAGGGGCCATGTGGTGATGCAGTGTGTGTGTGTGTTGTGTCTGTGCGTTTGCATGTGTTTGTGTGTGTGTGTTGTGTTTGTGCGTTTGTGTGTGTGCGTGTGTTGTGCGTTTGCGTGTGTTTGTGTGTGTGTGTTGTGTTTGTGCGTTTGCGTGTGTTTGTGTGTGTGTGCATGTGTTGTGCGTTTGCGTGTGTTTATGTGTGTTTGTGCGTTTGCCTGTGTTTGTGTGCGTGTGTTGTGCGTTTGCGTGTGTGTGTGTGTTTGTGTGTGTGTGTGTGTGGACAGGGGCTGAGTGTTGAGTGTTACAGCCTGTTGGCTGGCCCCTGTGGAGAGGCAGAGAGGGAGAGAGAAGGAGAAAAAGGGGGGGGGGGGTGTAGGCACCTGTATCAACATCCCCAAACTGCCTTTCATAAATCTGCATCCCTGGCATACGGGCTCTACAGACTGGGGGGGGAGAGGGAGAGAGAGAGAGAGAAAGAAAGAGGGAGGAAGAGCGTGCATGTACTGTACATCCATAGGAAAGGAGGTTTAGTCAGTGAGGGTTCACTGCGGGTTTAGTCAGTGAGGGTTTGATGCGGGTTTAGTCAGTGAGGGTTCACTGTGGGTTTAGTCAGTGAGGGTTCACTGTGGGTTTAGTCAGTGAGGGTTTGTTGCGGGTTTAGTCAGTGAGGGTTCACTGTGGGTTTAGTCAGTGAGGGTTCACTGTGGGTTTAGTCAGTGAGGGTTTGTTGCGGGTTTAGTCAGTGAGGGTTCGCTGCGGGTTTAGTCAGTGAGGGTTCACTGTGGGTTTAGTCAGTGAGGGTTCACTGCGGGTTTAGTCAGTGAGGGTTCACTGCAAGTTTAGTCAGTGAGGGTTCACTGCAGGTTTAGTCAGTGAGGGTTCACTGCGGGTTTAGTCAGTGAGGGTTCACTGTGGGTTTAGTCAGTGAGGGTTCACTGCAGGTTTAGTCAGTGAGGGTTCACTGTGGGTTTAGTCAGTGAGGGTTCACTGCAGGTTTAGTCAGTGAGGGTTCACTGTGGGTTTAGTCAGTGAGGGTTCACTGTGGGTTTAGTCAGTGAGGGTTCACTGCAGGTTTAGTCAGTGAGGGTTCACTGTGGGTTTAGTCAGTGAGGGTTCACTGTGGGTTTAGTCAGTGCGGGATGTGCAGGATTAGTCGATGAGGGTTCAGTCAGTGAGCAGTACTTGATACTTAGTACAGGTCTGCCGTGTGATCTGTCACAGAGACACGTCGACGCCCGCCCCGTGGGACACGCCCCCCCCGGGGACCCCACCCTGGGCTCCACCCCTCACACACACACCCCTCCGGCCCCGTCCCAGAGCCTGGAGCCGAGCGTCTGGGCCCTCATCCTCTCCGCCCCGGGGCCCGGCGAGCCTCCACGGGTCCCTAAAAACACAGCTCCTCCTCGGGATTATTATTCCTCGAGAAGCAAAAATACACACGCTCCCAGTGAAGTGGGATACGGGTTCGATGGGGGCCCCTCTGACCCCCACAACCCCCCCCCCCCCCCCGCCCGCCCCGCTATCTTCCTAACCCCCCCCCCCCCCCTTTCTCTGCTGCTGTGAAAAACCGGGGGCTTCTTGTTTTCTTCCTTCACACGTCTCCCGCCTGATAACGCCTGGAGAGGAGGTCTGTGCAAGAGGAGCTGTGAAAGAACAGCATGTGAAAATGGATAGAGAGAGAGAGAGAGAAAAGAGAGAAAAGAGAGGGAGGGAAAAGAGAGAGAGAGAGAGAGACCTGGACCTACAAACTCCAGCCTTCCTCAGCAGAGCCCAAAAAAATCCCAATAAAAATAGAAATGCTCGGTGAACCGCAGTCCCAGCCCCGCTTGATCCAGAAGGTTCTGAGCCGCGGAATCCTTTCTCTGTGTGTTTTTTTCTGTGTTTTTGTGTTTTTTTGTCATTTCCCCCCCAGTTCAGGCATTCTTGTTATAAATAGTTTTCTGAGCCGTTTGATCCTGTTTGACCTTCCTGGACGGGGCGGGATGTTGACTTTGGGCCGGTCCCGAGAACCCGGGGAGGCGAGGGGGGCGGGGGGGGGGGGGGGCTGCGGGAGAAACACACGAGACCCCACGCGTGTAACACGGGACATCTGGCATGCCCCCGCCTCCCCTGCACACGCACACGCATACACACGCGCACACACACGCACACGCACACACACGCACATACCCGCATACAAGCACATGCGCGCACATACGCATGCACACACACACGAACCCTCACACACACGCACATACCCGCATACAAGCACATGCGCACACATACGCATGCACACACACACACACACACATACATGCACACACGCATACATACACACGCACACACCCACACACACACACCATTTATCCTGGTTTCCCTTAAAAAACTGCCAGTAGCCCTTTCAGCTCTGTGAAAACAGCTCCCTGATCCTCCGCTGTCCTCACTGCTGGCTGGTTGAGCTCCAGGCCTTGACCACATCACCAGTTTCACTGACTCAACGTTCAGGCTTTAGAGCACACAATCAGAACAAAAAATCTCACCAGCAACCTCTCTGGAAACCTCTAGTTCCTGTTTGGCATTGCCATTTTTTTAAATTTTTTTTATATGTCAATAAAGTCCAACCAAATTTTCATCTTTTCCCATTTTCCTGTTCAGTGTCTCTGTGGCAGTGTGTCTGTAAAAAGTACTGTACAAATGAAATTGAATTCAATTTAAAATAATGATGCTAAGTAAAGGCTACTCCCGACTCCCGGTTTTCGATGTGATGTGCCAGGTCTTGGCAGACGTCCTTAAACTTGGCCGTTCCCGCCAAAGCCTGTTTCTCCTGGCCGAAGGCGCAGAGAAACTCTTCTGCTGGCTGGCGTCTCTTCCGCCTGAACCGCTGGGTCTCGAGCGAAACATTGCCGCGTTGCCTTCGCTGATCCGGAACATTAACTGATCTGATCTTAATGTGTATATTTGGAAAAAAAAAAAAAGGAAGCTGGCCAGCAACCTCAGGTCTCTGTTGGTGCTGTCACCAGTCTCTGTTTGACTGTCAAACTGTCTCAGGGGATTGTGGGTAAATGCCACAAGTGCGGTTGTTTTGTTGCGTCAGCGTGATGGCTCAGTAGCGCACGGAACGCCCCTAGGATTGGATATGTAAGAAACTTCCCCGACAGGAATCCCCCCCCCCCCCCCGCCACACATCCGCCCCCCCGGGACGGTGACTCGTCCCTGCCTTTGTCCGGGCCGATCGGAGGGCAGGAAGGCAGGAGCGCGGGGGGGGGGGGGGGGGGGGGGCGATAAGACCTTGGGAACGCCGGAACGCCGGCCCGCTTCCCAGCCGCAGCGCTCCCACTTCACCGTTTATTTTCCTTCAGCATTCCTGCTCCGGAAAATTAAGGCTGGCTCTCCATCTCCCCCCCCCCCCCCTCTTTCCCCCGGCACTCTCCTCTCCTTCTGTGGTTTTTCGGGAATCGGCCCCCCCCTTCCCTTTCCTGGGTTCTTGGTAAAGTTTGGAGGGGGTGTCTGTACAGTGGGGGGGGGCGACGGGATGCTTGGCCTATCTGTTAGGGAGACAATGATGGCCTACAGCTCAGACCAGGGGCTCGTGTTTCTGTTCTCCCCAGGCAAGGTGAACCCTGGCCGGGCCAGAGGTGATACTTTAGCCCCCTGCTTCTGGGTGCAGTCACGGCCTGTGTGGTAGTTGACAGTGGGGAGGGGTGCAAGCATGCAGGCCAAAAAAAAGAGAAGGACCTTACAGATCTGGATAGAGATGGAGGGATGGCAGAGGAGAGAGAAGAGAGAGAGAGAAAGACAGAGAGGGGCTGGGAGAAGACTGGGCTGGTGACCTAAAGGTTTCAGGTTCAATTCCCAGGTTCTAGACCTGCTCAACATGAATACCGAAATGCACTGCCTGGCCAAAAAAAAAAAGTCGCACACTCAGATATTTAGTTGGACCGCCCTTAGCTTTGATTACGGCACGCATTCCTCATGGCATTGTTTCGACAACCTTATGCAACGTCACAACATTTTTTTTCCGTCCAGAATTGCATTAATTTTTGGCCGAGATCTTGCATTGACGACGGGAGAGTCAAACCACTCCGTAAGGTCTTATCCAGCACATCCCAAAGACTTTCAATGGGGCTAAGGTCAGGACTCTGGTGGTCAATTCATGTGTGAAAATGGCTCCTCATGCTCCCAGAACCACTCTTTCACAATTTGAGCCTGATGAATCTTGGCATTGTCGTCCTGGAATATGCCCGTGCCGTCAGGGAAGAAAAAATCCATTGATGGGATAACCTGGTCATTCAGTACATTCAGGTACTCAGCTGACTTCATTTTATTGCCGCATAACGTTGCTGAACCTAGACCTGGCCAACTGAAGCAACCCCAGATCATAACACTGCCTCCAGAGGCTTGTACAGTAGGCACTGTCCAAAAAACTCCAAATGGCGACTTATTTTTTTTGGCCAGGCAGTGTATAAAAATATAATGTTTACAATATAAAAATGTGACTCGGGGCCAGAGCACCTGCTGAAAGCAAAGCAAGGAGAAGGGCAACTAGAAAGGTGGAGGGGGTGGGAGGTGAGACAGGTGGATAGAGAGAGGGGAGGGGGGGAGAGAGAGGAGAGAACTGGGAGTAAGTGAAACATCGCATCATTGGGGGGGGGGGGTGAGACGGGTGGACTGAGGAGAGGGGAGAGGGATGGAGAGAGAGATAGAGGAGAGGACCTGTATCCCACTTCACTGGGAGTGTGTGCATTTCTGCTTCTCAGAAAATAATAGTCCTGAGGAGGAGCTGTGTTTTTAGAGACCGGTGGAGGCTACCCCCCCCTCCGTGACAGAGAGGAAGAGGGCCTGGAGTTTCGGCTCCAGGCTCTGGGGCAGGGCCGGAGGGGTGTGAGGGGCGGAGCCCAGGGCGGGAATGCCCCTTGCAGTGTACGTTTTGGGGGGACTAGATTATGTGGAATCTCAAGATTAAGACTGGAGACTTCTGTCCCCTACAGGGGACAAAAGTGTATTAATGGATCAACTGTAATAAATATGAATGTACAGCTCAGAGGAGCAAGCGGATACATGTAAGCCTCCAGGATGGAACGAAGAGCATCGAGGCTGGAGAGGTGTGAACTCGATGTGGGGAGGGCGGGGGGGGGCGGTGGCAGAAGCTCCAGGGAGGACTACGGGGGGGGGGGAGGGGGTGAGGAACTAGATAATTACGTTTATTGAAAATTATAATGAATCAGGACATTTCAAGTGCTGTTATGTGTACTGAGTGACTGCGTATTCATGAGCGTGTGGGTATGCTGAGCGTGTGGGGCGGGGTGGGGTTGGGGGGGCAGGGTGGGGTGGGGGGGGGGGGGGCGGGATCGTGATTCGATGCTAATAGCTGCAGTGGCGTCAGAGCTGAATTCCACGTCTGCGCCGGTTCACTTTCCAAATTCCACTGGTGGCTGAGCTCAGAGCGCGACGAAGGAGAAGAAAAAAAAAACCCAAAAACTTAAAGAGGCTTGAGTGTCGCCCGCCCTCGGAGAGAGGGAACAACACGCTAACGAGTTTTTCGGGTTCCGTCCGATTCACGCGAGGGAGTTCCCGCCCACCCCCCCCCCCCCCGGCCTCCGGCTCCTTCTACGGCTCAGCATTCCGGTTTTCCGGTTCTCCGCTCCTTTGCCGGAATGTGGCTGAGCGCACGCGACGTGCCGGAGCAGCTCGGAGGAGGAGAAGAAGAAGAAAAAAACGCACTTAAGTGTTTTTTAATCGCTCCCGTCCGTCCGCAGTGCCCTCCCCCCCCCCCCCCCCCCCCGGCTGGTTCCTCTGCGGCTGAGGCCTGCCCTCCTCCCTGTTTAATATGGACGTTCGCTTCTTTTACATGCAGACAGAGACAAACGCAGACCCCCCCCCAGTCCCTGATGGCATTTTAAGGCTCAGAAATGTTGCGTTAAGGAAATTGAGCATCTTTTCATCTCTCTCTCACTCTCACTTTCACTCACTCTCCCTCTCTCTCTCACTCTCCCTCTCTCTCACTCACGCTCACTTGCTCTCTCTCTCTCACTCACTCTCACTTGCTTTCTCTCTCTCACTTGCTCTCTCTCTCTCTCTTGCTCTCTCTCTCTCTCTCGCTCCCTCTCTCCCTCTCTCCCCCCCTCTCTCTCTCTCTCTCCCTCCCTCTCTCCCTCACTTTCCCTGTTCTGGTGAAGCCGGACTCCTGTAAGGTGGATGTGATGTGGGGTTATTGGAGAGGTCTGCTGAGGGTGATGGGAAACCTTTGCAGGTTCTAACGGTGAAATCTACTGGCTGCAGGAACAGGCCGTGATGGGGGTGGGAGACGGGGGGAGGCGGGAAATAAACCCGGATGGCTTTTTCCTTCGTGACCCCCCCCTCCCCCTCCCCCATGCTGTACGTCCGACAGCCCCTGTGTGTGTATGAAATACGACACCATATCAGGGCTACCGATTACCCCCAGCTGGGGGGAGGGGAGGGGGGGGGGGGCAGGGGGACAGGGATGCTGTTCTGGAACCAGTGCAGCGCATAGGCCTCCCGGTGCAGCGCATAGGCCCCACGGTGCAGCGCGTAGGCCTCCCTGTGCAGCGCGTAGGCTTCCCGGTGCAGTGTGTAGGCCTCCCGGTGCAGCACGTAGGCCTCCCGGTGCAGCGCATAGGCCCCACGGTGCAGCGCGTAGGCCTCCCGGTGCAGCGCATAGGCCCCACGGTGCAGCGCGTAGGCCTCCCGGTGCAGCGCATAGGCCCCATGGTGCAGCGCGTAGGCCTCCCGGTGCAGCGCATAGGCCTCCCGGTGCAGCGCGTAGGCCTCCCGGTGCAGCGCGTAGGCCCCATGGTGCAGCGCGTAGGCCGCCCGGGTTGGATATCTTGTATGACATTAGTACACTGGGTTAGATCTACGGGGGATCCAGACATCTATATTTTGAGCTAATCGCTATGGCAACGGTCGGTTCCCCCCCGGTGCCGTTGACCTTGCCCTCCACATTCCGGCGGGCCCCAGAACGGCAGCGTCGTCCGGCCCGCGCGTAAATCCACCGCCCCCCGCACCCCCCCAGAGCAGCCGTCTCAGAAACCCCGACCGGGCTGAATCAGCGCTGCTCGGGTCACGTGGTGTGGAGCTCTGAAGAGCACTCGCTCGCGCTCAGTGCTTTTTTTTAGGAGAGCTCGCGATGCTCGATACTCTTCGAAGCCTGGCGGTTCGAGCGCGACGCCGTTCCCCTTCGACCGCTCGACGGCGACGCGCGCGTGCGTGTGGGGCTCTGCGTTTGACATGCGGTCGCGCGGAGAGAACGGAGCGACGGAGGCGGAGACGGAGAGAGATTCTCGGACGGTGCCGTCCGGTCCGTTCGCCGTTTCGCCACCCCGAGCGTGCGAGTGATGTCTTAAGCATTTTTTTAAGCTTTCGATCCCTCAAGATAGACTTCCCCACCTGCTGCCGTAACGGGACGAGATGCTAAAGCACGACCCCTACCTCCTATACCCCCCCTCCCCTCCCCTCCCCAGTAGGGCCGGCAGTGTAGCACAGTGGGCAAGGAACTGGGCTTGTAACCGAAAGGTCGCAGGTTCGATTCCCGGGTAAAGACACTGCCGTTGTACCCTTGAGCAAGGTACTTAACCTGCATTGCTTCAGTATATATCCAGCTGTATAAATGGATACAATGTAAAATGCTATGTAAAAAGTTGTGTAAGTCGCTCTGGATAAGAGTGTCTGCTAAACGCCTGTAATGCAATGTAATGAGCTCCAGGAGGAATGTGGGACGGTGTGGAGCAGCGTGTGCTGTGGAGGGAGTGTTTTTTTGGGAGCTTGCGTGCCTCGGAGGCGGCCACGCCAATATTTGGATAAACGCTCGGCTCAGCCGCACCGGCTAGGCCGGGCTAGGCGCAAGCAGTTCAGACGGGGTCAGTTCTGGAATGGCGGGTTGGGAAGCGCCTGTTTTTTTGGCGGCCGACGTGACAAGGCTCACGCTGGCGCACGTCGGGCTGTTTAAAGGATCACGTGCACATGCACAGACCTTCGTTCTCGTGCACTTTCCCAGCCGTATGAGGTGATCAGTGCTGGCTGTTTTGTAAATTTTACGCGCAATCCCGTCCATGTGATTAGTATAAGGAAATAGCCGTGAGAAAATACAGATAAGAAAAGAATTATGAATGCCTTCTTACGTACAGTTTACGATCAAATGTTATCGTACAGATGTTTCGTGAATGAGGTTCAATGAGTTAATTGAAAAATCCCCATGAACCCCATAATTAATAATAATCCCCATAATTTTTGAATTATGGGCAGATGTGCTTCTCCGCAGTCTTGTTGTTCTACCCCGTCTGCCACAGCACACCTCCCTGCTTTCATTAGCAGTTCCGTCAGAAATAAATGAAAACCTGAACCCGTATGAGCTACAGTGAGCTGTCCGTCACAGCCTCATTTTAACCAATCAAGGCACGTTGCTTTCCACAGCAAAAACCAAAGCGATTGGTCTGTTTCAGTGAGCATAAACGCGATTGGTCTGTTTCAGTGAGCATGAACGCGATTGGTCATTTTCAGTGAGCATGTTATATCTCTTCCCTCTTTGAGGAGTTGAAGCCCGACACTAGTCCATCTCTATTCGAAAAATGTTTTCCAGAGTCACGGACGCTGGTCATCTCCAGTCGTTCCGTCCCGCTGAAAACCAGGGCAGTGGGTGGAGTTACGAACCTTCAAAACCTGACCTCGAAGTGGCACAGCTTCCAAAATATCCACTGTAATACAAGTTAACTTACAATTAGTGCTTTAATAACACACACACACACACGCACATACACAGACACACACGGCAGTGTAGTATAATGGCTAAGGAGTTGGTCTTGTAACCTAAAGGTCGCAGGTTCGAATGTTGTACCCTTGAGCAAGCTACCTAACCTGCACCAGTATATATATCCAGCTGTGTAAATGGATACAATGTAAGTCGCTCTGGATAAGAGCGCCTGCTAAATGCCTGTAAACGCACACACACACACACACACACACTCACACACTCACACTTGCTAGCCTGGGAATGGGAACATTGCTCACTCAGGAACACAGGTTCTCTTACACTGTGAGTCGCCGTGGAAACGAGCTTCCTCTAGCTGAACGGCAGGTAATACGCAGCGTTCTGCGTCCTTATGTAATATGTGTGAATAGCGCGGTGCTCATTTGCATGTATGATAAGGACTCATCTGTTGGTGACATAACCGGGGGGGGCGTGGGGGGGCGTGGGGGGGGGATTCTGACAGCTTCCAGCTCTGGGTCTGCGCGGCCGTGGGAGGAAGAGGCTGTTTCACGCGTCTTCCTCTGTGCGTGCGCGTGCGTTTCAAGCGACGGCCTGCGCTATGCGAGCGCACCGCTGACGAGGGGGAATGCGTCCTCGAACCCGCAGCCTCCGTCAGCCGCGACACGGGTCACGTGTGGCGGGATTCTCTGCTGATCATCCTTCCGTTATATCACTGTGCAGTGTCTGTGATTCCGGTACAGTGTCTGTGATTCTAGCAGTGTCTGTGATTCCGGTACAGTGTCTGTGATTCTGGTGGAGTGTCTGTGATTCTAGCACAGTGTCTGTGATTCTGGTACAGTGTCTGTGATTCTGGTGGAGTGTCTGCAATTCCGGTACAGTGTCTGTGATTCTAGTACAGTGTCTATGATTCTAGTACAGTGCCTGTGATTCTTGGACAAGGTCTGTGATTCTCGTACAGTGTCTGTAATAATGGCACAGTGCCTATAATTCAAGTACAGTGTCTGTAATTGCGGTACAGTGTCTGTGATTATAGTACAGTGTCTGTAATAATGGCACAGTGCCTATAATTGCGGTACAGTGTCTGTGATTCTAGTAGAGTGTCTATGATTCTAGTACAGTGCCTGTGATTCTTGGACAGGGTCTGTGATTCTCGTACAGTGTCTGTGATTCTAGTAGAGTGTCTATGATTCTAGTACAGTGCCTGTGATTCTTGGACAGGGTCTGTGATTCTCGTACAGTGTCTGTAATAATGGCACAGTGCCTACAATTCAAGTACAGTGTCTGTAATTGCGGTACAGTGTCTGTGATTATAGTACAGTGTCTATAATAATGGTACAGTGCCTATAATTGCGGTACAGTGTCTGTGATTCTAGTACAGTGTCTGTGATTATAGTACAGTGTCTATAATAATGGTACAGTGCCTATAATTGAGGTACAGTGTCTGTGATTCTAGTACAGTGTCTATGATTCTAGTACAGTGCCTGTGATTCTTGGACAGGGTCTGTGATTCTCGTACAGTGTCTGTAATAATGGCACAGTGCCTATAATTCAAGTACAGTGTCTGTAATTGCAGTACAGTGTCTGTGATTATAGTACAGTGTCTATAATAATGGTACAGTGCCTATAATTGCGGTACAGTGTCTGTGATTATAGTACAGTGTCTGTAATAATTTTACTGTGCCTATAATTGCGGTACAGTGTCTGTGATTATAGTACAGTGTCTGTAATTGTGGTACAGTGTCTGTGATTCTAGCATAGTGTTTGTAATTCTGGTACAGTGTCTGTGAGCCTTGGACAGTGTCCGTAATACAGTAGTGTCTGTCATTGTTAGTGTCCATAATTCTCATCCTGTCTGTAATTCTTATACAGCGTCTTTAATTATAGCACTGAATCTGTGATTGTGGTACAGCGTCTGTGATTCTCAGAGTGTCTGTGATTCTCTTGTTGCACCTCTGACACTAGACCCACAAGTTCACAACCGATTTTACGTGGTGGACAGCTGATATTTCCCCTGTGCAAAATGCGGGGTGTTTTACAGTCTCCCTGTTTGTTTTCTCAGGTCCTTGAAAGGAGCTCTCTAGAAGGAGAGAGTGGGAGATTTTCTGAGAAAGAAGAACTTGTCCCAATCTGACGTTCAGCAAGATATCAGAGAGGATGAAGATCTGGGAAGTAAGCATGACTCCCCGCAGCTGTGTGTGTCTGTGTGTGTGTGTGTGTGTGTGTGTCTGTGTGTGTGTGTGTGTGTGTGTATGCGCATGTGTGTGCTGAGGGGGGATGGGATGATGTTGGTGGGGGGGGGGGGGGGGGGCTGTAACAGGGCTTCCAGAAGGAACAGGAAACATTGTTAGAATGTGCGGAAGATTGTGTGGATTTTGAACCTGTTACTCTGAGCGATTTGTGTGGTTTTGGCGGGGTTTGCCTTTTCCTGTCAGTGCTGGGGGGGGGGAGGGGAGGGCGGGGGGGTTTCTTAAAGGCAGCTTCCTCTTTCTGCGGTAAGTGGGTGTGACCAATCACCAATCACCAGGCTACGGCAGGCTTACTCACCAGCTGCGACCAGATACCCAGCTGTGTGCGTGTATGTGTCTGTCTGTGTCTGTATCTTTCTGCGTGTGTTTGTGTGCGTGTCTGTGTGTGCTTGTGTGTGTGCCTATGTGTGTGTGTGTGTGTCTGTGTGTGTGTGTGTGTGTGTGTGACTCACCATAATGAGTTATGAAACGTTGCCTCCTTTCTGAATTCCAGTGCTTTAAATGGTCCCCTGTTCTGTGTGAGGGTTTGAGTAGCTTGGTGCCTGTGGGCCTGTGTGTGTGTGTGTGTGTCTGTGTGTGTGTGTGTGTGTGTGTTGAGGGGAGGTGCTGGAGCCCGGCTCATAAACACCTCATTGACCGCTACGATGCTAGCAGCACCATCAACCTCTCAATTACCCAGGCCCGCGGTCTCATCACCATCCCCATTCACTCTTAATGGTCACCTCCATAGACGGCTCAAATGAGGAAATGGCCTCCATCTATCCCAGCATTCCTTGTGAGAATTGGATTAGAGTGTGTTGCCAAGCGATTTGTGGCAGGAATGACATCAGAAATCAAATGCAGCCTGGCCTGTCAATGAGAAATGTGTATTTATTTATTTGTTTGTTCATTTGAAAGGGACAGTGGACAGTTAGTAACTGCCCCAGAATGAGCTTGATAGCTAAATTTCATCTGTAGTGTTTGTCTTTGGTGCTGGGTTTTAAGGAAGTGGAACTGGTGTGGGTTACCCGCAGTTCATCCAAACTGCACTGAAAACTCTACAGCAGTGGGTTACTGACCCTGTTCCTGGAGATCTACCGTCCTGTACATTTCCATTTCAACCCTAATTTGGAACGCAGTGTGTAACACTGTAACAACCTGTCCTTTGTGTGTAACACTGTAACAACCTCTCCTCTGTGTGTTACACTGTAATGGCCTCTCCTCTGTGTGTAACACTGTAACAACCCGTCCTTTGTGTGTAACACTGTAACAACCTCTCCTCTGTGTGTTACACTGTAACAACCTCTCCTCTGTGTGTAACACTGTAACAGCCTCTCCTCTGTGTGTAACACTGTAACAGCCTCTCCTCTGTGTGTAACACTGTAACAACCTCTCCTCTGTGTGTAACACTGTAATGGCCTCTCATGTGCAGCACCAGTTTTTTTTTGGGGGGGGGGGGGCTCCCTCTTAGGCCTCCCTGTCTTACCCCCCTGCTCCCCCATCCTGCAGGGCTGAGGACGGGGGAAGGGGACGTCCTGTTCCCCACGAGGGGGGAGAAATAATTTTGTAGAGGTCCAGTGTTACTCTAGCGCTCGTAATGCCTCTGAGTGTTCTGTACAGGTAAACTAAGCTAAGCTAAGCTAGGTCTGGGGGATTCTGAGGGGGTGGGGGGGTTTAGGGGACTTGAGGAGAGGGGGGGTTAAAGCTATGCCCTTGTAGCTGAGCGATGCCCTAGAGAGTTTGGCTGCAGCCAGCAGACAGACGGTTCCCCCCATTTTCTCCCCCCCCCCCCCTCCGCAATATTGCTGCATTCCCCCCTCCTACCCTCCCGTTCCTCTCGCTGTGATTTTCCTGCACCTCACCCGCCCCCCGCCTCCCTCCCCGCCCCGTTCCCCAGCAGAGCACAGTGTGTCTGTCGCAGCCTTACGCCATCGTGACGTCTGCCCTGCTACCTGTTCCTCACCCCCCCAAATCTGTGCTTCTCCCTCCTTCCCTCGCTCACTCTCTCCCTCTCTCTCTCCCTCCCTCTCTCTCTCTCTGTCCTCTGGCGTCAGAGTACTGCATTCTCTCTGCAGTGCTACCCCTGACAAATACCCACTCAGCATTCTGAGAGCTCTCAGGCTCTCTCTCTCTATCTCTCCCTCTCTCTCTCCCTCTCCCTCTCCCTCATTCTCTCTCGCTCTTGCTCTCAAATCTCTCTCCCTTTCTATTTCTCTCTCTCTCATTCTGTCTCTTTCTCTCTTCCTCTCTCCCACTGTCTCATTCGCCCCCTTTCTCTCCCTCTCATCTTCTCCCTCTCTCTATCTCTCTCTCCTTCTCTCATCCACTTCTCTCCCCCTCGCGTCTCTGTCTTGCATGTCACACGTATCGCAGCCTTCCCACAATGCACTGAGGCTACAGTAGGAGCGCGGTGCCAGTCCTCTGCGCAGGCCACATCGTCACCCACTGTGAGTTTGCTGATGTCATATTGTGATGTCATATTGATATTCTGTGACCCATTGTCGGTGTGGTGATGTCATATTGAGGTGGTGTGACTTGTTGTGAGTGTGCTGATGTCATACAGAGATTCTTTGACTCGTTTTGAGTGTGGTGATGTCATACCTAGATTCTGTGACTCATTGTGAGGGTGCTGATGTCATAGAGAGATGCTGTGACTTGTTGTGAGGGTGCTGATGTCATACAGAGATGCTGTGACTTGTTGTGAGTGTGGTGATGTCATACAGAGATGCTGTGACTTGTTGTGAGTGCGCTGATGTCATACAGAGATGCTGTGACTTGTGAGTGTGGTGATGTCAAACAGATTCTGTGGCGCATGCACGCATACACTTGCGTAGGCACACACAAACGCAAACATGCTCATATGCAGACACGTGCACACACAGACATCACACGCACGCTCGCACACACACACGTACACACACACATGCACGCACGCACACACACGTACACATGCACACACACGCGTCTGATGTCTTCTTCTTTCCTGCTCACTAGGACATTTCGCAGATGTGGGCAGAATCCAATTAGGTGTTTTTATTGGGTGCAGTGTAATGAGATCAGAGCTGGTTCATTATTTTAGTTATGAGAGAGTAGCGGTGATGGATGACGGGTATATTTCCCCTCTCAGTCACTCTTACTGTTCCCTGCTGGCTGTATCACTCATTTGAGGAATGATGGGATATTACAGGCCACTCATGAGAGAGAGAGAGAGAGTGTGTGTGTTTGGCAGAGTGTGTTAGAGAGAGGAGAATGAGAAAAGGAAAGTGTTTGTGTGTGTTAGCCTGCATCCGTGCGCGTGTATGTGTGTGTGCGCGGGCGTATGTGTACGTGCGTGTGCGTGTGTGTGTGTGCGCACTGAGAGAAAGCGGAACGGGAGGAGCAGCGATTGAGAGATCAGGACAGGAAGTGCTGCTCTCCTGATGCTCCTCCCCCCTGTAAACAGTTTGTGTGATCCTGGCCAAGCCAAACAGGATCTGGGCAGCTGCACTGCAGCTCTGAACGGCATGTGTGTGTGAGTGTGTGTGTGTGTGTGTGTGTGTGTGTGTGTGTGTGTGTGTGTGTGTGTGTGTGTGTGTGTGTGTGTGTGTGTGTGTGTGTGCGTGCGCGCGCGCGCGTGTGTGTGTGTGTGTGTGTGTGTGTGTGTGTGTGTGTGTGTGTGTGTGCGCGTGTGTGTGTGTGTGTGTGTGTGTGTGTGCGCGGTATACTGGTTAGTGTACTGGGCTGCACTATGGTAGGGTAGTGTACTGGTTAGTGTACTGGGCTGCACTATGGTAGGGTAGTGTACTGGTTAGTGTACTGGGCTGCAGTATGGTAGGGTAGTATACTGGTTAGTAAACTGGGCTGCACTATGGCAGGGTAGTATACTGGTTAGTGTACTGGGCTGCAGTACGGTAGGGTAGTATACTGGTTAGTGAACTGGACTGTGCTATGGTAGGGTAGTATACTGGTTAGTAAACTGGGCTGCACTATGGCAGGGTAGTGTACTGGTTAGTGTACTGGGCTGCAGTATGGTAGGGTAGTATACTGGTTAGTGAACTGGGCTGCACTATGGCAGGGTAGTGTACTGGTTAGTGTACTGGGCTGCAGTATGGTAGGGTAGTATACTGGTTAGTGAACTGGACTGTGCTATGGTAGGGTAGTGTACTGGTTAGTGTACTGGGCTGCACTATGGTAGGGTAGTGTACTGGTTAGTGTACTGGGCTGCAGTATGGTAGGGTAGTATACTGGTTAGTGAACTGGACTGTGCTATGGTAGGGTAGTATACTGGTTAGTGTACTGGGCTGCACTATGGTAGGGTAATATACTGGTTAGTGTACTGGGCTGCAGTATGGCAGGGTAGTATACTGGTTAGTGAACTGGACTGTGCTGTGGTAGGGTAGTATACTGGTTAGTGTACTGGGCTGCAGTACGGTAGGGTAATATACTGGTTAGTGAACTGTGTTTCTAACTGAGAGGTTGCTGGTTAAAATCCTGCTGAAGAACCCTTGAGCAATTGTTGCAGAAAAATTACTAGCTGTATAATTGCATGTAGAAATGTAATCTTTGTAATTCACTTTTTTGCATAATTGCTGACTGAAAAAAGCCTAATTAACCTAAATGTATAAATGTAGTCATTATGCAATATGCTGCACTAGTGAATTGTTTTTGTTTGTATTCTACAGTCTGTTTCTACAGCTAGATGCATACAGAAGCTTAGTGGTTCAGAGGTTCGGTATGTTGTACGCTCGTTCGCCGGCAGTGCCTCGCCTGCGCATTGAACCGGCAACCCTTCCGAGTCCCAGGCCTGGGCTGGCTGCGCCACAGTGCCGCCCCAGCGAGTTCGGCACAGGTTTACGGGCGACTCCCCTCTCTGAGAACGAGGAGTTACTCAACATCGGGCTGGCAAGGGTGGGGGTGGTGGGGGCGGGGCTGGAGGGGAGGGGGGGGTGTGGGTGACGCAGTGTAAACACATGCATTCCTGCCTGCACTGGTAATCCACCCACGTCTTCATTAGATGGGCCACAGGATCTTACCTCATCGTCACCGTGGTAATTAGAAAGGGTTCAGAGGAAAACAGACCAATCAGTGCTTTATCACGGACGGGCTGACCAATCGGTGCTTATCTGTCTGTCTGTCTGTCTGTGTGGCACACGGTTCATTTCTCATGTTCAGGGTTTCTGTGTTTGTTCTCCCAGCTTCCGGCAAGAACAAAGAACAGGAGTGGAGAGTGGAGAAGGCGTGTGTGTGTGCGTGTGTCCGTGTGTGTGTGTGTGTGTGTGTGTGTGTGTGTGCTTGTGTTTGTAACTCTGCATGTAACTGTGTTTGTATAACTCTGCGTGTATATATGTATGTGTGTGTGTGTGTGTGACTGTGTTTGTGTGTAACCGTTTGTGTGTGTGTAACTCACTCTGATATAATACAATTCCCACTATCATGAAAACACAAAATGAAATGTTTGACCTTCAGAAGCCAGTTTTATCCCAGTGCCAGGCTATCTCCCGTCTCACTGCGCAACAGCGGCCCCTCTGGCCCATCAGGGGACTGCAGTCTGCCTTTGCCCGCTGTGTTAGAACTACCTAACAGCTCAGCTGGTGCATTGCAGAGTGGAGAATCAGAGGATAGCTGTGAAACATTTGGAGGATGCATGGAGGGGGGGGGTGCCATCCCCCCAGGCCGAGGTTGGGGGAAGGGGGGGGGGGGGTACCTGGCAGTGATGAGACGGTCCGGTAAACATGACTGAGCTTCAGCATGGAGGTGGGTTTCTCTCTAAAAGCAGGGAAGCTGACCTAGATGTGGAATTTAGCGTGCTGTTATTTCAGAAGGGAGTGGAGCCGGGGATGTCTGACAGGCAGGCTGAAGGACAGAGACGAAGGCTTGGTTAAATTGGCGCTGGCTGTGTGTCTGCGGGTGGGGGTGGGGGGGGGGTTGAGGTGTGGGGGGGTGATCGCAGCTCCCGTTTGGATCTGCCTTTCCTCTTCCTTATTCGGGGAAATTCACCAAACTGGAACCGGTGTGTCACTTACCTGGCAGGAGAGTGAGTGAAAGGTGAAAAGCGTGCGTTAGCGTGTTAGCTCGTTAGCTCCAGTGTTCCTGCTGAAAAAAAAACAGCACAGTTCCAAACTGGTTAATGCTGGTCCACAAGCTGGACAGTGCTGGTTTTATTGCTGGTCAGGATGGTAGGCCAGTTTGGTCAAGCTGATAATGAAATTAGCTCTGCGGGTAGACCAGCTAGAGTTGTGGTCACGCTGGTAGACCAGCTCAGTCAGGGTGGTAGTGTTGTGTTCACGCTGGTAGACCAGCTCAGTCAGGGTGGTAGTGTTGTGTTCACGCTGGTAGACCAGCTCAGTCAGGCTGGTAGTGTTGTGTTCATGCTGATAGACCAGCTCAATCCGGCTGGTAGTGTTGTGTTCACGCTGGTAGACCAGCTCAGTCAGGGTGGTAGTGTTGTGTTCACGCTGGTAGACCAGCTCAGTCAGGGTGGTAGTGTTGTGTTCACGCTGGTAGACCAGCTCAGTCAGGCTGGTAGTGTTGTGTTCACGCTGGTAGACCAGCTCAGTCAGGCTGGTAGTGTTGTGTTCACGCTGGTAGACCAGCTCAGTCAGGCTGGTAGTGTTGTGTTCACGCTGGTAGACCAGCTCAATCCGGCTGGCAAAGTTGTGTTCACGCTGGTGGACCAGCTCAGTCAGGCTGGTAGTGTTTTGTTCACGCTGGTAGACCAGCTCAGTCAGGGTGGTAGTGTTGTGTTCACGCTGGTAGACCAGCTCAGTCAGGGTGGTAGTGTTGTGTTCACGCTGGTAGACCAGCTCAGTCAGGGTGGTAGTGTTGTGTTCACGCTGGTAGACCAGCTCAGTCAGGGTGGTAGTGTTCTGTTCACGCTGGTATACCAGCTCAGTCAGGCTGGTAGTGTTGTGTTCACGCTGGTAGACCAGCTCAGTCAGGGTGGTAGTGTTGTGTTCACGCTGGTGGACCAGCTCAGTCAGGCTGGTAGTGTTGTGTTCACGCTGGTAGACCAGCTCAGTCAGGCTGGCAGAGTTGTGTTCACGCTGGTAGACCAGCTCAGTCAGGCTGGCAGAGTTGTGTTCACGCTGGTAGACCAGCTCAGTCAGGCTGGCAGAGTTGTGTTCACGCTGGTGGACCAGCTCAGTCAGGCTGGTAGTGTTGTGTTCACGCTGGTGGATGATGAACACACACTTCGTCACGCCATTGTGTCTGGACTGGGGTCAGCGGAGAGCCGGGGGAAATGCCTTTCCTTGCGCAAGAGTGCGGTTTCTCTCCCGTGAATCAGCCTCCGCTTCCCATGTGGAGGCGGCTGCGAGAGAGAGAGAGAGGAAAGGGGCGTGTCTCTGCAGACAGAAGCTTGAGGGTCAAAGCCGGGGCAGTGGAGGTCAAGGGTCGCCATTGTCAAGGGTCGTCATTGTCTGATGTTCCTGCTCTACTTTACATAGGTTTTGAACGTAAAAGGAAAACAAGGTTAAAGGTTAAAGAATATAAGATGTCAGTAAAATATATATATATACTTATAATATACATTCAAATGCTATATTTTTTGAAGCTTTGTTAGTCGTTATGGATACGAGCGGTCTGATTAATGAGAGAAGCTGTTTGATGTTTCACGCGCTCCGTTCGGAGGGTCAAACGGACACGGCGGACGGATTCTGGACTCTGCTGTCATGGTGACCGGAACCGCCGCCCGGTCCCCGCTCTCGCGGCTCCACAGCCGCTCGCCGCTCTTCGTTCCCTCCGGCTGGTTTTTTCGCGGCTCGCGTGCGCAGAAGCGCTGTTTGCCTCAAAGCCGGAGCACCGGGGAGCGCAGCGGCGTCGGCAGACGTACCCCCGGCGCGGGCCGAAGGGCAGGGGGACGGAAGGAAGGAAGGAAGGAAGGAAGGAAACGCGTCGTTTCGCCGTCATTGTTCTTCGGGGTTCGGACGCGAACGCGGGGCGGAGCCTCCCATTGGCCGGGCTAACCGTGTGAATGTGGGATTCAGTCTGTCTGGCCTCCATCTGTTTCTGTTCGTTTCACACAACCGGGGAACTGCCGCCATGCCAAATATATCAGTACGGGATTCGGTTATTTTACTTGCGTAGTTCTTTTGAGGGAGAAAAAGAAGTGAGAGTGAGTGCAAAGGGAGAAAGGGAATGGGAGAAAGAAGGGGTGAGAAAGAGAGGAATAGAAAGAGAATGATGAAGAGACTGTGCTGTAGAGGGAGAGAGAAAGAGAGAGCGAGGGGGAGTGGTCACCTGAGGTGTAGCTGCAGTGTTGTCGTTTTTTTTGGGTCTCAGGCCTGACTCAGCACAGACTGCAGGGAACGCAGATCAAGGCTGTCGCCATGCCAACACGCAAGACCCCACCCCCCACAAGCATATCAGTAAAGGGGAGCTACGGTGACTACACGTCCCAGTGTTCCTCTCTGTGTGTGAAGTCACATGATAGACAAACAAACCACCTTCCGCTTGTTGGTCAGAAGGTGGTTAATCAGTTGGTGAGTTTGTTGGCACTCCTTAACCGGGCAAGTCTCTGCTCGTCAGGAACTGTAGCTTCACCATGCTGACGGGAACTGTAGCTTCACCGTGCACATGGGAACTGTAGTTTCACCACGCAGATAGGAACTGTAGCTTCACCGTGCAGATGGGAACTGTAGTTTCACCACGCGGATAGAAACTGTAGCTTCACCATGCAGATGGGAACTGTAGTTTCACCACACGGATAGGAACTGTAGCTTCACCATGCAGATGGGAACTGTAGTTTCACCACACGGATAGGAACTGTAGCTTCACCATGCAGATGGGAACTGTAGTTTCACCACGCGGATAGGAACTGTAGCTTCACCATGCAGACGGGAACTGTAGTTTCACCACGCGGATAGGAACTGTAGCTTCACCATGCAGATGGGAACTGTAGTTTCACCACGCGGATAGGAACTGTAGCTTCACCATGCAGATGGGAACTGTAGCTTCACCGCGCAGATGGGAGAACTGTAGCTTCACCACGCGGGTGGGAGAACTGTAGCGCTCTGCTGGTAGCTGCGAGCAGGATTCTGCCGCTTTCGCGCTCAGAATGTGGAACATTGGCACGCGGGGTGTTCCGCCAATCTCGCGGCCTCTCCGGTTTCACGCAGCCGAGGACTGTCTGCCATTTTAACGGGTTTTTAGCGCTCGCTCACTAACCCGAGCAGCACTGCGGATCACTCAGGAGAAGCCGGGCCAGGTGCACTGCATCACTTGGGGGAAAAATGGCACTTATTAAAACAGACAGATATTAGAGAGAGTCGTTGCTTCACATCCTGCAGTCCTTCGCAGACGGGTGAGTGAGCGAGCCGCTCGTAAGCGTTTCGCACGCTTTGATCCATGGATGACGTGGTTCTGTTGTACCTGAGGTCACCGCGGAACATTCCGGTAAACGGCACTGGGGTTTGAGCCGGCTCATTGCCAGGGGAACCTGTTCGGAATGTTGACTCCGGCTCTCGTTGGCTTGTGTGGCTTCATGTGTGAAACACACACACACACATACACACATGCACACACACACACGCACGCACACACATATGTATGCACACACACACACACACACACACATGCATACACATACACACACACACACACATGCATACACACACACACACAAGCATGCATGCATACATGCACATACACACACGCACAAACACGCATGCACACATGCATGCATGCGCACACACACACACGTACAGCAAAGCACAGTGCCAGTCGTTTTACCAAGATAAAATTCACCATCCCTCCCTCCCTCCCTCCCTCCCCCCCAGGTTGAGTGTGACCTGTTTTAAAGGGGAGCATCGGTCCGCCCTCCTCATGCCGTTTCGCTCACTTCATTCAGACAGACGGGGGGCCGAGGCTGGTGCAGGTAGAGAGCAGATCAAAGTACAGGAAGCGGCCGTACCGAATCGAACCCTCCGCGGGCCGCCCGCGCGGGCTGGAGAGCCGGCTGCTCTTTGGACCCGCGGCCCCCCGGGTGTTTTTCCGCGGAACGAGGTGGCGGCGCGATGACACGCGCTCGTAAAAAAAAAAGAAAAAAAAAGCTGGCCTGTCCCCCGCGCCCCGGCTCGCTGCGGACCGCCTGCCAGGATCGGTCCGTGTGCCGCGGAGGTGTCTGGGGCTCCCGGGAGATAACGCTTTAATCATTAACGGCTCGGGCGAACAGGCCGCGCTGCAGCGACACAGGAACACGGCACCTCGCCGATGTGGTTTTAGATTTCCGTCTTACAGGCGTGCCTGTTTATAGAGAGAGGCCGTGACTGACCTAAGAACATCGAGTGTGGTTTTGGTCATGTACCAATATAAAATATGGTGGAGAGGTTTTTTCAGCTGTTCGTCTTATTTGAACTTTATTTAACCAGGTAGTGACGACCTGAGGAATAAACGTGGGTGGGGAAATGGCAGGGATTGTGTAACAGGCTTGTCGGAGGGTTGTGGAGCCAATCAGATGTAGGGGATGGTTGTGGAGCCAATCAGATGTGGCAGATGGTTGTGTTGCCAATCAGATGTAGGGGATGGTTGTGGAGTCAATCGGACGTAGCGGATGGTTGTGTAGCCAATCAGATGTAGGGGATGCTTAGTTGGGTCTGACAGGTATAAAATTGAGTAAAATGGAACGGGATCTTTAATGAGCTCTGCAGGATGATGGGGGTTTTACTGGGCTGATAGGAGTTGCATGATGGGGGATTTGATGGCTGATGGGGTCAGGTGACTGGGGTAAACGGAGTTGAAGGTGTCATGGGACAGGTTTTAACTGAGCTGGAAGGGTCATGTGACGGGTAAACTGAGCTGAAGGAGTCATGTGATGTGGGTTAACTGTGCTGAAGGGGTCTTGTGACAGGGGTTAACCATTCTGGAGGGATCATGTGATAGGGGTTAACCATTCCTAGGGATCATGTGACAGGGGTTAACCAATCTGAAGGTATCATGTGGTGTGGGTTAACTGTGCTGAAGGGGTCATGTGACTGGGGTTAGCCGTGCTGAAGGGATCATGTGACAGGGGTTAACCAATCTGAAGGGGTCATGTGATGTGGGTTTCTGCTGCTATAGGCTGTGCCGTGTGCTCACTCGTACCCGGAGCATGATTACGCTGCTCTCTTCCTTCACTGGAACCACTTCCTGCTGCTCTTCAGGGGAATGTGGTGAGACTGATGGGGAGAGAGATGGGTGGATATGTCCTGTTCCTTAGAGACAAAAGAGGGCAAAACGCTTCTTTTCTCCCATTTCTTTTTCTCTCTCATACACACACACACACTCACACACACACAGACACACACACACACTCACAGACACACACACACACTCACACACACACACACACACACACACACACACTCACACACACACAGACACACACACACACTCTCACACACACACACACACACACACACTCACACACTCACATACACACACACACACACGTTAGTAGAACTTGTGTGACCACTGGAGCAGAGAGGACCAGCTGTGACGTTAGAAATGACCACAAAAAGCCGCAGCTGAATTTTAGCCTGATGCCGTCCAAACCCCAAATGCACAGAGGGGGAAAAAAGCAACGATTTCCTAAATTTGTTTAAAAATGTTGTTTTAAATTTTAATAACTTAGATATTCCAAAAAGCACGCTGCTGGTTTCCATTTGTACATTTTATTAAATCCACCAGCCCACAGGTCATACACAATGCCATTAGCTCGCTTGGTGAAATCGTTCTTTAGCCGTTTAAAAGAAGAACAGACATTTGAACTTGAGGCTTTGCTATTGAAGGTACGGAGCAGCAAGGCATGTGCGTGTGCATGCATGCGTGAGTGTGTGTGTGTCTGTGTGTGCATGTGTGTGTGCGTGAGTGTGTGCGTGCATGTGTGTGTGCACGCATGCATGAGTGTGTGTGTCTCTGTGTGTATTTGTGTGTGCTTGTCTGTGTGCGAGTGTGTGTGTGTGCATTTGTGTGTGCTTGTCTGTGTGCGAGTGTGTGTGTGTGCATGTGTGTGTGTGTGTGTCTGTGTGTGCATTTGTGTGTGCTTGTCTGTGCGAGTGTGTGTGTGTCTGTGTGTGTGTGCGTGTGTGTGCATGTCTGTGCACGTGTGTGTGTGTGTCTGTGTGAGTCTGTGGTTGTCTGTGTGCGAGTGTGTGTGTGTGCATGTCTGTGCACGTGTGTGTGCGTGTGTGTGTGTGCACGTGTGTGTCTGTGTGTGTGTGCGCGTGTGAGAGTGTGTGTGCGTGTGCACGTGTGTGTGCACGTGTCTGTGTGTGTGTGCGTGTGTGTGTGTGTCTGTGTGTGTGTGCGCGGGGTGGAGGGGTAAGCATTTTGAAACTGCATTGTGTGAAAGTTTGTCGGAGGCATTTGTTTCCACCCGTCTGAGGAAACTGGGCTACAATGGAGGATTCGCTGATTTTGGCAGCACAGTGTGACTCGCAAATATTAACTATTTCAGTTTGGAAGATTCAAATATTTCTCTTTTCGGGTCGCCGTTTCCCTCTGATGTTAGTTTTTCAGCCGACATTCCAGCTTTACCATCCCAGTTTCGTCCTTAAATATTAGAAAATATTTTCATCCTGGAAAGTCGTGGCAGAAGCAGCGGTCATAAATCCCACTTTCTTTGAGCAGTTCTTGGAAAGCCGTGGAAAGGTGGCCAAATCTTTTTCAGAACATGGTTATTTTCTTTAGCCAAGAGCAAAAATAAATCAGCGTGTCCTCCTAAGTAACTATGTAGATATTATTTAAGCACCGTCTGTGCAGATTTATCTTACTCACAACTGCCAACAACACGACCACTACCAGTAGTCCCTGACGGTTACTGTTTACTGCCAGGATGATCTGCAGGTTTGTGTGAGCATGCTAAATATTACTCTAAGTAATATATAAGTAATATATATAATATTTAATATGCTCTAAGTAATATATATATAATATAAGCTGTTATTATTATTATTATTATTATTATTACTATAATAATATATATACCATAAATGTACAAGTATGAGTGTGTGTGCGTGCGTGCGTGCGTGTGTGTGTGTGTGAGTGCGTGCTGTACAGTGTGTGCAGGTGCTGTAGGGAGATGGCGGTCGGGGCGCTAATGCTAGCTGTATGATTACAGTCTCTGTGTGCAGTGGAGTTTCAGAGCTGGCAAACCGATGGCTCTCAGCCACCAGAGTCTCTCTCTCTCTCTCTCACTCTTCCTCTCTCCCTCCCTCTTTCTCCCACTCTCCCCCTCTCTGCCTGTCCCTTTCTGCCCCCCCCTCTCTCTCTCTCTCTCCCTGTCCCACTCTCTCCCTTCCTCTTTCCCTCTGCCTCTCCCCCTCCCTTTCCCCCCTCTTCGCCATTCCATCTCTCTCTCTCTCTCTATGCCATTCTCTTCCTCTCTCTCCCTCCCTGCCTCCCCCTCCCTCTTCTTCCTGTAGCAGCCGTGCCCCTTGGTGCCCCCCCTTCGTGAGCAGCCATTCTGTGGCCCCAGTTCATCTGAATGGCAGTAATTAGAGTGAGAAAGGGTGTGAGAGGTTAACCAATGAACTTCCCCTCCCGATCGCAGGAAATGGAGGCCGCTCCGCTCTAGAGGAGGAGTACCCATCCCTGCTTTTCTCTCCTTCTCTCTCCCTCTCTCCACCTCTTCCTTTCCCTCTTGCTCTCCTTCTCTACCTCTCCATTTCCCTTCACCCGCTCTTTCTCTTCCTCTCTCTATACACCACTCTCTCCCTGTATCACTTTTATCACCCGTTTCCCCTCTATCTCTCTCTTTTCCACTTTCTCGCTTTTCCGTACTTTCTTTAGCGGGTTCTGTGTTTCGTTCTGAATTTGGCAGGCGGGAGTACCCTTCTCTGCTTTTCTCTCCTCTCTCTCTCTCTCTCCCTCTTCCTTTCCCTCTCGCTCTCCCTCTCTACCTCTCCGTTTTCCTTCACCCGCTCTCTCTATACCATTCTCTCCCTGTATCACTTTTATCACCCTTTCCCCTCTATCTCTCTCTTTTCCACTTTCTCGCTTTTCCATACTTTCTTTAGCGGGTTGTGTGTTCTGAAGTTGGCGGGCGCGGCGGGTCGCTGACACCCCGTCTGGTTCGAGACGGCGGCCGTTAAACGATTTAAAATGTTGTGAGGTCCCGTCGGCGGTGGGGACGCTTTCACACACGGTGACGGGACGGAGACGGCGGGGGGGTTAGCGTAGGCTCCTCCCACAGCGCGTGGGGTCTGCGGCGGGGGTTAGCGTAGGCTCCTCCCACAGCGCGTGGGGTCTGCCGTGGGTTTCGAACGCGGGGAAGCGGCGCGATCGAAAAATCAAAAATCACCGTGAGATCGAGAGCCAGTGGCAGCTCTGCGGAGGAGACGGTTTTCTTTCAAATATTATTTAACTGTTTTTTTTGTTTTTGTTTTTTTTTATTTGCCTGAATGGCTCTGTCCCTCCAGGCACATTATGATTGATTGGTTGGTTTGGAGTGAAACGACGGGGAGCAGCAACTAGCTCTTCCTCAAAAAAAGAAAAAAAAGAAAAGAAAATCGATCAGTAAAATGGCTGACATTGATAGTTGGAGGGCAGGCAATGTCAGCTGTCGTTACGCGCGTGGATCGATGGGGTGGGGAGGGGGGGGGGGGGGGGGGGGTCTGTACGCGCGTGAGGAATGTTCCCAGGAAGTCCCGGTTCAGCACAGGAAGCGGGGTGGAGGAAGGAGAGAGAGAGAGAGAAAGAGAGAGAGGGGAGGAAAGAGAGAAAAAGAGAGGGGAAAGGAGAGGGGGGGAGGTCAGAGAGAGAGAGAGAGAGAGGGGGGAAGGTGAGAGAGAGAGAGAGAGGGGAAAGGAGAGAGAGAGAGAGAGAAAGAGAGAAAGAGAGGTGTGGGCCCAAACCGCACCTTTCCTTTTCTGGTCGCTAGGCAGAATCTCTCTCCACGCCCTCGCTGGCCCAGCTCCGCTCGCTGGCCCAGCTCCAGCTATTTTAACTGCGGTGACGATGATCAAATCGCATGATCATTCATAAAAGATATAAAAGCCAAACGCTGGGGTGTGTTTCTGCGAGGGAGGGGGGGGGGGGGAGGCCTGTTTTACTACCCAAAGGGTTTTCTGTGTAAGCTTGTGTGTGCGTGCATGAATGTGTCTGTGTAAGTGTGTGTGTGTGTGTGCATGAATGTGTCTGTGTAAGTGTGATTGTGTGTGTGTGTGTATGTGTATGTGTGTTTGCATGAGTGTGTGTGTGCTATAGCATTGCTATAGCAGCAGTTAGCTGCTATTGACGAGGTTACAGGCGGAAGCGTCCGATTTATCGGGGAATGATGAATAATCCTGTGGCCTTGCAGCAAAAGCTTTTTAAAAAGAATCATCGGTGTGTTTTGACATTTTCCCAGCCGCTGCTCCTGACCTTGTCCTGATTAAGACTCCCTTCCTTCCCTAAAAGCACCGGAGAAATATAAAATGAAACTGGATCAAAATGTTTAATAATATCTTTTTAGTTATTATTATTATTATTATAATTATTATTATTATTATTATTAATAATCATTAATTCTGATTCTTATGAAGAAACCTTTACCACCTAACCACAGACTGCTGCACATGCATAATGCAGTAATAATATATAATAATATATTTTTCGGGGTGGTCAGCCCTCTGGTCCTCGGTTGATTGTTTTGATTGGGGGTGGGGGGGGGCGGGCGGGGGCGGGCAGCTTGTCCTGTCTCTTTACTGTGGGTGGCAGTTGGCCTTGCCGATGCGTCTTACCCTTTTAAAGGTCCTCCGTGGGTGGCTCCCCCAAAATGGTGGACTCCCCCCTTGTTTTTGTTATCACTACTGTCCCTGAAATAGAAGCTAAGCCAGTGTTTTTTTTTTTTTTTCTCTGTCTGGTCTCTCAGATCTTTGGGGGAGGGGAGTGAATGTGGGATTGTGGGATTGTGGGATTGCGGGGGTGGCGGCGGCGGTGGGGGTGTTTTCGCATTTACGTGCGATCGATAAGTGATGATGCCGGTGCAATCGGCAGGTCTCCTCCTGTTCGATTAGAGAGGAGGAAGAGTGGGGGGGGTGGGGGGAGTAGAGAGGGAGAGGTGCCCAGATCGATTTATGGGACGGCCTGCTGACACATCGGCTTCTAATGTAAATGCTGCCCCCCCCCGCCACCCCACCCCCTCCCATGTGGCGGCAGCGATAAGAGGTTACCCCCCCTCCCCCCCATTTGTTATTGAGTGTAAATATTTTATACGCGCAGGAAGCTTGCTTAGCCTCTTCGCCTTGCTTTGCATAAAAGCCCGCGCGCCGGTCGCTAGCGAAACGAGCGGGTAACGATCGGAAGCACGCAGAGCGAAGCGGCTTCGGCAGTTGGCCGGGCAACCGTTAGCGGGAGTAGGCGCCGCTACCGCATCCAAAGAGCCGTGGCGATGGGGACGCTGATCCTTGGGAGCAGGCGACGAAACCGGGATGGAACATTTTGGGGGACGACACATTTCACCCTGATTAACTCTTGCTAACGATTGATAATGTGATAATGTCTACCCGACCTGCAGACTCTGCCAGACTGCCTCTGTGTGGTGACCGTGGTGAGTGCAGTGGCTGCTGGTGCTGATGCAGTCGTCGTGGCGATGGTCGCCGTGCGCAGGCCTTTGTGGGGGGGTGATGCTCCTCCTCCTCCCGCTGCAATGGGAATAAAAAAATCAGGGCAGGAAATCGATGTGGGGATTCAGGAGGGAAAAGAGGAGATGAAAGAGGGGGGGGATTTATTTATTTTTTTTGTTTCTGTTCCCAGGAAGGGGTAGAAGGGGCAGTTAAAAAGCTTTTTTTATGCATGCAGTTGTGGTAGAGTTACGGCCTGAGGTCATGTTATACTGCCTGCTCTAATGGCTGTGTCTGTGTGCTCGTAATTCACCTCAGAGAGTACGGGGCACTGCTCGTCCTGAGCACCACAACCGTCAGACAACCCTCCCGCAACCCTCGCTCAACCGTTTTACCACCCCCCTTACAACCTTCACATTTACAACCTTCCTACAGCACCCCAGCAATCTCCCCCTCCCACGTCACACATCACCCTGGCTTTATGTCAGTCTCTGGATCCGTTGTGCAACTTCTCTCTAGCTCTATCTCTCTCTCTGTATCTGTCTCCGTTTCACACTCTTTCCATCCCTCTCTTGTTCTTTATCTCTATTTATTTTTCACACTCTTCCTTTCTCCCCCATATATGCTCATTCTATCTCAGTCTACACTCTCTATCTCAATGCTGGTTCGGTATGCAAGAAGCTGATTTGATATGCAAGATACGAATTTAGTATAGGTGCTATTTTGATATGCAAGATGCTAATTTGGTATGCAAGATACTAATGTGGTATAGATGCTAATTTGATATATATGATGGTAATTTGCTACAGTACGTATCTAGATGCAAAAACAATTTATTCAGTGGTGGCAGGTTGAGTAATGACTGAAGCTAATGCTAACTACCTAGGTCTGGATAATAACTCTTCTGCTCTTCCTCCTCACAGACGATGGACCGCCATCTTGGCTGACGCCCCTGAGCAGAAATGACCAAGGTGGAGGAGACTGTGAAGATCCAGCCGTTGAAAATCCACCTGTGGAGGGACTAAGGGCGGCAGGGGAGGGACTAAGGGTGGTGGGGGAGGGACTAAGGGCATCGGGGGTGGGCCTTAGAACCTTGGCTCACTCTTAGGACCCCATTCTTTCCAGAGAGCAGCACATCGAACTGTTTTAAACAACAACAACAAAAAACTAGCAGCTGGTGACCTGAGATCAGAGACACGGCACCACCAGACAGATGTGGACTCGTATTGTAAATAAATAAACAATAAAAAATAATAATATAATATTTTTTTTATATAAGAACAAAACAAATGAAAAACTGGTGACCTGGGACATTAACCAGGCAAATGTGGACTCGTCCTCCAACAGTGTTTTTAGAAAAACAAAAAAATAACATTTAAACATTGAAATTTTTTGAAAAAAAAATAAAATAAAGAAAAGAAAAGGAGAAACGGGTCTCAGCGATGACGGACTACAAGGACACCACGAACCGCCACCTCCGGCACAAGCTGCAGAGCCTGGCGCGGCGCGTCGACGAGCTGGAGGAGGCGTCCAGCAAGCTGCAGAAGTCCGAGGACGAGCTCCTGGACCTGCAGGACAAGATCATCCAGGCCGAGGGGGCCAACTCCGCCCTGCTGGGGGAGGTGGACGCGCTGCGGCGCCGGGTGCTGAAGATCGAGGGGAAGGACGAGGAGGTGCGCAAGGCCGAGGACCTGTGCCGCCTGGTGCGGGAGAAGCTCGTTGAGGAGGAGGAGCTCACCAGGGAGCTCAAGTCCGACATCGAGCGGCTGCAGGGCCGCATGGCCGAGCTGGAGAAGCTGGAGGAGGCCTTCGGGAAGAGCAAGTCGGACTGCACCCAGCTGTGCCTCAGCCTCAACGAGGAGAAGAACCTCACGCGCAAGCTCTCCTCCGAGCTGGAGGCCCTCAAGGCCCGCGTGAAGGAGGTGGACGCCTCCGAGGGCCGCCTGGACCGGGCGGAGCAGGCCCTGGCGGCGGAGATGGAGCGGCTGAAGGCCCTGACGCAGGCCTTCGTCGGCGAGCGCAAGTGGCTGCTGGAGAAGCAGCGGGAGGACGACAAGCTCATCCGGGAGCTGACGGAGAAGCTGGAGCGCAACAAGCAGCTCAGCGCGGCCGACCAGGGCCGCAACGCCGCCAACCTGCAGACCGGCGACCTGCGGATCGAGGACGACCTGCCGCCGGGCCTGACCGCCAAGCTGGGCCGCCGCAAGAAGAGCCTGGAGTTCCTGGACGAGGTGGTCGGGGAGCTGCGCGTCGGCAAGTCGGAGAAGGAGAAGAAGGGCCCCGGGGACGGGCAGAAGAAGGAGGAGGAGGACAACAAGGTGAAGGACCTGACCCAGGAGGTGGAGCGGCTGAAGAACCGGCTCAAGCAGCTGGAGCCGGTGGAGGAGGACCTGAAGAAGAGCGACTCCAAGAACGGCGAGCTGCTCGAGAGGTTCCAGCAGGAGAGGAGCCGCAGCAGGGCCCTGAGCGACCAGATCGAGCAGCTCAAGATGCAGCTGGGCATTGGCGGTGGCGGCGGCGGCGGCGGCGGAGGGGGGAAGATTCTGGAGAACGGCAAGGCGGAGAACGAGGAGATAAACGTGCGGGGAGGGTTCCGGCAGGAGAAGCCCAAGTTCCGGAGCGGGGCCGCCGAACCCGCCGCCCCCAAGCACAAGGCCCGGGAGCTGTCCCCGACGCACCAGCAGCGAAAGGAGGCCAAGCTGCGGACTAAAGAGCTGAGCCAGTCGGAGGAGAACTCGCCCAAAACGCCACGCCGGGCCGTGAGCCCCGCCCACAAGAGCCGGAGGGGGGTAAAAACCGGGACGGACGCGAAAGAGCGCGGGAAAGGAGCGCTGGAGGAGAAGACGGTCGCCAACACTTCCGCCGGCGACGGCAAGAAGCCGTCGGTCCTCAGCCGCTACCCGCCAGCCGCCAACGATCAGAAGCCCTGGAAGGCCTCGGCAGCTTTGACCGCGGCGTCCCTGAAACCCGGCGAGAAGAGCCGGTTGGAGAAGCTCTCGCAGCTCTGCGCGGGCAGCGACAGCGAGTCCAACGGCTCAGACGCGCCGGCGGAGAACCCGGGCAGGGCCGGCGGGGAGCCTGCGGGCGCATCGCCGCCAGAGACCGACCGGGAGGTCCAGGACCCGGGGCCGGCCGCCGAGGGCCACCTCGCCAAGGCTAACGGGTCGTTCGTGGCCTACAAATCCCACGTGTCCCCGCACCTGACGTCTGCTGACCTCGGGTCCGAGGGCCACTCCTCGGCCTCGGAGACCGAGTCTACGGGGTCCCGGCGGTCCGCGGGGGAGGCGGAGCCCCCGGCCGGCCAAGAGGGGACCGGATCGAGCGCCAGGCCGGCGGCCGCCGCTTCCGCCAAGCACTCCCGGTACGCCCGGCTGCACGACTCGCACTCCGAGGGCTCGTCCGCCCGGAGCTCCTTCGACGAGGAGCGCCCCCTGGCGGCGACGGAGGGGGGGTCCAGCTCCGAGGCCACGCCCACGCACACGCCGTCGGGCATCGAGATCCGCCGCGTCTGCAGCCCCCGGGAGGCGCTGCGCTCCAAGGCGGTCATTAAGCCCGCCATCGTGGAGATCGACCGCAAGGAAGTGATGTCGTCGGGAGGTGGAACGCCGGAACCCCTGGCCGCCAACGGAAAGCCCAGGATCTCCACCAAGCCGGCGATACTGACCTCCGCACCGGGCAAGATGACCAGCAGCATCACCATCTACCCCAATGACCCGGGCTCCTCCCGGACCAGCAGCCGGAGCTCCAGTGTGTCCAGCGAGCCCCCGTCGTCGTTGTCACGGGAACGACACACCTCCACCAGTAACATCGTCATCACCCCCGGCGACCACCACCGCGGCAGCATCCCCATTCCCTACGAGATCTCCATCCCCAAGGCTGAGATCACTCTGCTGCCCCCGCAGGAGGACGAGAACAGCGAGGAGGGGGGCGATGACGCATCCGTCTCCGCGGAGACGTCCCGCGCGGAGACCCAGCTGGTGTCCCGCAGCAGCCTCACGCTCCGGTCGCTGTCGGAGAACGCCACGACCCCCGACCTGAGCAACGACACGGAGTCCGGGTTCGAGAGCAGCAGCAGCAGCAGCACGACCGCCGCCGCCGGCTGGAGGAGGCATCGAAACCGACCCTCCTCCTCCTCCTCCTCTTCAGCTCGGGACGACTGCCTGCCCGACATGCGGAACGTGACGGTCCGGAGCAACTGGAGGAACCGGGGCGGGGCCGTCTCGGTGGACGAGGTGGGGCTGGGGAGGTCAAAGGTCGCCGACTGCTCGGAGGACGAGGCCGAGTCCACCTGGCGGGCGTACAGGGCCACCACGGTCCTGGATGCGGAGGAGACGGCGACCGCGACGACGGTGACCGCGACGACGGTAACCGCCACCAGGACGGGCAAGCCCAGCCCGGCGGAGGTGTACATGCAGCGGATCAACAGCGCCGCCAGCGCCAAGGAGGTCCCCGAACCCGCACGCCGGAGCAAGAGCGCCCTCTCCCCGTCGGAGGGGTACCACAGGATCATCCCCCACGAACCCGTCATCGCCCAGGAGCTGCAACCCTGGAACCGGCCACAGCCCCCGGTGAGTACCATAGCATACAGCGTGAATGGTAACCCCCCCCCAGAGAGACACGAGTACAGCAACCGCCAACTGCCTCAGGGGGAGGGAAAAAAAAAAGCCCTTTACCTGACATTCAATTTGACTGCATATCTTGTCAAACATCAGTGTGAAACTGGTAAAACAATTCAGCCTCCAGGTGAAAATGAGGCCCTTTACCTGGGGTTGGATTAGAGTTGAAAGTTACACACGGCAGAAAAAAAAAACGACATAACAATGAACAGGTTCACAGCCAAACACTCAGAGGTGTACGTCTGCTAAACAGGTGCACAGACCTCGCAGAAGTAATCCTGAATACACAGATGCCCAAAATAAACAAGAAACTCTACTACTTTGAATTCTTTATTTTACATTGTCATGTCACATGGAAGAGGTAAAAACATGTGGTAGTGCAGGTCTTATGGCTGACTAAATGCTCTTGGGCATCAGTTTAAAGCCGGTACTACAGAAATAGACTAATATCTATATTGAGCGGATGAGTCAGTAACTAGGCATCTACCAGTGGTAACCAACCCTGAAGACCTACCATCCTGTAGGCTTTCACTCCAACCCTAACAAAGCAGAACTCGTTCAACAGCTGGAGACCTCTTTCTGCTTCACATTAGAAGAATCAGGTGGGCCAAATGAAGGTTGAAATGGAAACGTACAGGTTGGTAGATCCCCAGGAATCTGGTTGGGAAGCCATGCTCTAGCTGTTGAATGAGGTGTGCTTTGTTTGGTATGGAGTGCAAACCTACAGGATTGTAGACGGTAGATCTCCGGGCACAGGGTTGGAAACCACAGTGGTCAAGTTTTTTTATTTATTTGTTTTATTTTTTCATTTCTCCGCCTGTCTTGTCGATATGACGAAGGTGAGACAAGCAAAATTGCGGCACGAACAGTGTTTGCTGGACGAAGGGAGGTGCTAGAAAAAAACTGAGGGGAGGGCAGAGTTTGACAGTCAGCTAAGATGGGAAAGGGCAAGGGCTGAGGAGCCTGTTCAGAGAGAGGGAGCCGTCCTCCTGGTGGTGGGATCTAAAGAGCAGATACGGAATGAAGCATTAGCGTTCGTGATGGAGTACACCCTCGTCACCTGATCAAGGAACATTTTTTTGCTCTTCCTTCCTCGAAGGCTCTGGCAGGAGAAACGCTGGGCGAGGTGCTCACTGAAGGTTTATATACGATGATGCGTTTTCCCAACGCGGAAACGCGGATTGACGTTCGCCCGGGCGCTTTCCTGTTTGCGTCGGTGACAGTTCATCGCATTGCCTTGCGTTCGGCAGAAACTCTTTATCCAGAGCAACTTGCGATGTAGGAGAACCAGAAGTACATTCACTTGATTGATGTGCGAGCGACAGTGCCTGCCAGACTTGGCTAACAGCATTCCCAGACCTGCTAGTCGGGGACATAAAATTGTAACCCATTAAACCGTAAAGACGCCGTAGTCTGAATTCGTGCAAAAAGGCTGGAGTTCTGTGTGGTGGAGATGGGAGGTTGAACCAAGTGGCTGTCTGATGGGTCTTCAGTCCGTGATGGAAGATGGCCGACATCTCGTTGTCCAATCCTGGGTTGCCCAGTACAGACAGGCATACTGACTGACTGCAGAGACCACTCAGGGAAGGGGGGGGAGCCAGTCGCCTGGAGGTTGTGGAATGAGAGAACTGGCCCGGGGTGTATGGATTTTTAAGATTGATTAGAGGTATGGTGAAGTCATTCCATTCACTGGCCTGTTAGCCAGCTCCAGGGTTTGATGCTTAACGATGAGCCGTAACACAGGAAGTGAAGTGACAGGAGGAGACGTGTGGCATGAGCACTCTTGGGAGGATGGAAGACATGATGTGCGGCTGTGTTCTGTATTAGCTGGTGGTGGTCAGTGGTACAAGCAGGGAGCCAGGCGAGAAGGGAACAGCAGTTGTCCAGCTGTGAGAGCACCAGGGCCTGGATTAGGAGCTGTGTAGAGCAGGCGTGAGAGCACCAGGGCCTGGATTAGGAGCTGTGTAGAGCAGGCTGTGTGAGCACCAGGGTCTGGATTAGAAACTGTGCAGAGCGGCTGTGTGAGCACCAGGGTCTTGATTAGGAGCTGTGTAGAGCAGGCTTGAGAGCACCAGGGTCTGGATTAGGAGCTGTGTAGAGCAGCTATGTGAGCACCAGGGTCTGGATTAGAAGCTGTGTAGAGCAGGCTTGAGAGCACCAGGGTCTGGATTAGGAGCTGTGTAGAGCAGGCTTGAGAGCACCAGGGCCTGGATTAGGAGCTGTGTAGAGCAGGCTTGAGAGCACCAGGGCCTGGATTAGGAGCTGTGTAGAGCAGGCTTGAGAGCACCAGGGTCTGGATTAGGAGCTGTGTAGAGCAGGCTTGAGAGCACCAGGGCCTGGATTAGGAGCTGTGTAGAGCAGGCTTGAGAGCACCAGAGCCTGGATTAGGAGCTGTGTAGAGCAGGCTTGAGAGCACCAGGGTCTGGATTAGGAGCTGTGTAGAGCAGCTGTGTGAGCACCAGGGTCTGGATTAGGAGCTGTGTAGAGCAGGCTTGAGAGCACCAGGGTCTGGATTAGGAGCTGTGTAGAGCAGGCTTGAGAGCACCAGGGCCTGGATTATGAGCTGTGTAGAGCAGGCTTGAGAGCACCAGGGCCTGGTCTCAGAGCAGGAGGTAAGAGCACCAGGGCCTGGCCTCAGAGCTGTGTAGAGCAGGAGGTGTGGAAGGGTCATTGCAAAGGGACGCGCTTTAAAAAGTTGCGTGGTGTTGGTGGTTCTTTTCCTCAGCCTGATGGAACGCTGACCTTGACGCTTGTCTTCTGAATGCTGTCCCTGCAGAATTTGGGACTTCAGTGGCCAGATGGGAACACCGGTGTCACTGCTGAAAGAGCAGCGGCTCTGTATTTCCATCCTCTGGGGGAGCGTCGGGGGTTCTGTCCAGATCAGCGCTCTACCCGCACATCTGGGGGCGTGAAAGAACGTTGGGGACCTGCTTTAAACAACAGCTTCGCGCGCGCGCACCCCAAAAAGAAAGATGAGAGACGTCGTTAAAAAGGCAAACGCGCTCGGGCCCGTAAAAAGTCGCGGAACAAATTTTGCGAGCTCGAAGCGGCGGGCTTCGGTGGCGACGGGGTTTCCGGGTTTAAAAAAAAATCGCCAGAGAGAGACAGCAGAATTTTTTTACGCCGGGTTGCCAGTTCAGTCAGAACCCCAGACGCCCTGTGAGGAAATATAAATACCCCCCCCCCCCCCCCAGGCCTGTCGGTGCGGATCTAAGATGATCTCTGAGCAGGAGTTCAGCACAGAGGCCGCAGGAGGACGCGGTGCTGTAAGACTCTTAACTTTCTATTCCTTTCCTTCATAGAAAAATATCCACCCCCCCCCCGACATGAGATCTGTTGACTAGGCCTCTGTAGAAGCCTGACTGGTGGAGTGGGGCATTTACAAACTGCCTGGATGTTGAGTACTTTATCAAAGGCTCCTGTGGAGAACGGTTTTGTCTCTTTAGGCTATAGGGTGATAAATCAGTTTTGTTCACATTTTTGAGCACTCTTTTTTATTCTCTTTTATTATTAAAAAAGCGAAACTAAAAGGGTATTCATTTTTCTTTTTCACGTCAAGGTTTTTCTCCCGGATATTGCTGTGTTTGCACATGTGGGAGAGGGTGTGGGGGTAAATAAACTTGTCACGTTGATGTCTCTGAATGTCTCTAAATGATGTTAATGAGCTTATAGCAGCTGTTTGGCTGCTTTTCAGTTTGTTTTTTTTAAATATCGTATCGTGCGGTTTTTTCTTTGCATGTGACAGATTTGGAATAATGTTTTAAAAGGATTATTTGCATTAAGCATGAAGCAGACCTTGTCTTCCATTGGTTGAGCGTCAGTGTGTCCTCATTGGTTGAACCTCAGTTAGGAGCTGGACTGATCGTGTGCAGACAGATGCGACTGCAGCTTCAGTCTGGGGGAGGGGTGTGTGGTGGGGGGGGGGGGGGGGGGGGGGGGGGGGGGGGGGGGGGGGGGG
>NC_049201.1:75979894-75997331 GCF_013347855.1 Anguilla anguilla | reverse complement strand
AAATCTTTGGGCTTATCAGCACAAGCAATGACATCATAAACCTGCAAACCCATAGGACTGTGCTGTTTGAAGAAGACGCTCGCTAAAAATCCTGAAACTTCGATGGAGGTTCGCCGTATGGAAAGTGGGAAACTTATCATCCACACTACATAGCATGTTATTTTGAGAATAGGAGGAATAATTTCATGCATCAGAACGTCTTGGACGATTTGTGAATTGTGCGTTTTAACCTTGATGCCGGAATCTAAACTAATCCTACATGCAGCTACTACAAGGAGTGCATATTGTGCACCACGGACAGCACCTTGGCACCTCGACTTGGCACCTGCGCAATCTTGTGTGTTCCCAGAATCCATTGCACGAGCGGCCGATCAGGAAGTAATTCGATCGACCTCCAGCCTCGCTCCGTTGAAATTAGCGGCGCCGCGTCGTCCATTTATATACTGTCAACGATTCACGGCGCAGTTCCAGGGTGCGTCACTAATTTGGGTCCCCCCTGTAGACTGACACCGCAGGCAGCGGTGTTTTAGTTCCGCCGTAAAAAGCTGAGCTGTCATCTTTCACCGCTGCGGAACACGTTGTTCCTTTGCTGTACCCGTTCCGATAAAAGAGCTGCAGGTTTTTTTTTTTAGTTTTTTTAAATTTTTTAAGAAAGGACCAGGTGCTCATTTATTGTCCTGGGTTTTTTTTGTTGGCACAAATCAGTTAGACCTTTTGTTCTCAAACTGATGGAAAATGTAAAAAAAAAATATATATATTTCTCTCCAGTGAGATCTTTAGTGAATACAGTCAAGGTACTGAATGTGCCTAGTTTAATGCCAGCCGTGTAATTATTATGAACTTTTAATTGAATTTAATTTTTGAATTTATTTTTTAAATCAGGGACTAGAGGAGACGACTGAACCACCTCCCGGCTCTTGGAGGAAGCAGTTGCTGACCGACGTGGGGCCCTACGACCGGGCGTCGAAGACGGAGGCGGCCAGCAGGAGGACGGCCTCCAGGCCGGAGCTGTGGGCGGGGCCGGGCGGGGCGTCCGGCAGGGGGCCCGCGGGGCGAAGCGAGGGTCGCGCCGGTGGGTCACGGCCCTGGAGCGCCCGCCAGACCGAAAACTAGTCCCTCCTCTCCACCCTCCTCCCCGCTCCTGCCCCCTCCCCGCCCCTCACAGGCAAGGTAACGACGTCATCACCTGCCACACAGACGACAGGTGTTCGTCATCCCGCACGGAAAAGCAACATGTTTTATTTACAACATGCTTTGTAGTCTATAACGACAAATCTATTTTCAGAATATTCTGAATATTTTATTTAAAAATTATTTCAATCATGTATCTAGTATCTTGAATTATATTTCAATGTACAGTTAGTTTATTAATCTCCGAAATCGATATGGATAAGTTTGAAAGATATTCACCGTTTTCGACCTCTTTCTGCTGTAGCAGTACCCATACTCGGTTAAGAGCGTGGCGTCTTTTGTTCTAGTCTCGGAAAAAAAAACAGAAGAAAGAAAGAAAGAGAATTCCCGAGCTGCTTCATTATTCTAATTAGAAAAGTGTGAACCTGTTAATTAATCACATGTCCCTTAGTGTAGCCTGCTGAGAGTACTGTGCTGTACCGTGGGAAGCTAGCTTTGGGAGCGCAGCCTGGAGCATAGTCGCTGTTATGGGGGGGGGGGGGGAGACGTTTCGAAGCGTGGTGGGGGGGGATCAACCTGGGCTGAGCGTCATGGCTGTGACATGGGGGGGATGTGTGTGCGCGTGTGAGGAGGGGGTGGGGGGAGAGAGAAAAAAAAAATAAACAGTTTTTTCATTTCTTTTCAGACTTTCCCATCTACGAGGAACGTCCGTCCTACCATGAACCTTCCCGACAGAGACGTGACGGAAGTGGCCCAGGCCGGGGCTCTCTCTGGAAGAGCGGGGGGGGGGTCTTCTCGGTGTCCGGACTCCGAGCCGCCATCCCGCGCTCCAACCCCTCCCCCCCCCCCTCCCCCCCTCGCTAGCCACTTGACGGCGCCTTGCACGAGCCGCTTGACCCCGAATCGTATTCTCCTCTAGCGATAATCTGCTCGCCAGACGGACCCCGTAACCCCCCCCCCCCCCCCAGCGGTGGGATCTTCTTCTGATTTGCATACGCGTTGTATTATATTCCTGAGTCCTGACAAGGGAGAAGCCCGCCCACGGAAGAGGGGGGAGGGGGCGGGGCTATTAGTGGGTGGAGCCACCACTCGTGGGGAGAGGAAATGGGGCGGAGCCTTGAGTGGGTGGAGCCACAACTTATGGGTGGAGGAAATTGGGCGGAGCTACGGGTGGGTGGAGCCACCATTTGTGGGGAGATGAAATGGGGCGGAGCTTCGAGTGGGTGGAGCTGCAACTTATGGGTGGAGGAAATGGGGCGGAGCTACGGGTGGGTGGAGCCGCAAGTGAGCTGTGGCAGGGAGCTGGCACTGAGTGGGCAGGGCAAGGGGGCGGAGCTATCAGTAGTTGGAGTGACTGATTTGTGAGGAAGGCAAGGGGCAAGGTTATGATTGGGCAGGGCAAAAAAAGGGGCGGAGTTAAGGCGCTTCCACAGTGGGCCACTTCCTTTATTCCGCCGTTTCAAATTTTTAACATTTTTAGGAGAGTCGACGCATTTGACTAGAAGCAGGGAGCGAATTACTGTTCAGAAATGTTTTGGGTTCTTCCGTTTTTTTTTAAAACCGTTGAGTCTTTCCTTGTGTCCCCGCGATCATGTTCGAGGGCAAAGGATCACCTTACTTAGACCGGTCTCCTCATCCCCGGCGAACGCTGGTGTCTGTCTGTCTGTCTGTCTGTCTGTGCACTGGGCCACTTTTAAAAGGGTGGGTCCGAGAAAGAGAACTGCGTGGGTGCGCAGATATAAAAACCACAGTAGAGTACTGTTCCGCAGTTCCACTTCCTTGCTGAAATGTGTGCTATAAAATACGTTGTGCTGAGCGTCTGACACTTCATGTCTGTGAGTACATTGAATATTAACATTAAATTTTGATATTGTGGTACTCAGTACTGATTGGCATTTATTTTCCTTTTTTTTTTTAGTACAGTAATAAGCAGGCTTGTGCCTCTCTGTCACCAGAGGACTGGCTGAACAGGAGGCGCTACCTGAGTCCGTTAGGGAGACTGCAGGGACACCTGTAGACTGATAAACCTGTGACTATAAACTTCTGCACAAACGATGTCGATGCACAAGCTGTGCTCAGTATTTACTTAACGCTCCACAATAATGCACGGCATAGATCACAAGCAATATCCAATCACAGGCAATGATGACCATTGTGGCTTCATGTGTGTGTATGTGCAAGCACACACGTGCGTGTGTGTGCGTGCGTGCGTGCATGTGTGTGTGCGTGTGTGTGTGCATGCGTGTGTGCATGCGTGTGTGTGTGCATGTGTGTGTGCGTGCGTGTGTGCATGTGTGTGTGCGTGTGTGTGCATGCATGTGTGTGTGCGTGTGTGTGTGCATGCGTGTGTGTGCGTGCGTGTGTGTGTGCGTGCGTGTGTTTTCTTTCTCAGTAATTCGCTCCCTGCTCTGTCATCTTCAGACACTGTGCGTAGAAGTGTTGGCCTGCTCTTCTCATAAGGAGATTGCTCTGTTGGGATTGGAGGACAACTATTTTTCATTCTTATTTTTCTTTGTCCTCCCACCACGCTTTGCTCTGTAATTTCTCAAGAACTGAAGAGGAGTAAGAAGAGGAAGGTTGCACTTGTCATTTGTGCACTTGCCTTACTCACCCCCCCACCCCCCCCCGTACCCCCCCCACCCCTTCCTCACACACACCTGAGATGGCGCTCGTCATGACCGGTGTGCTCATGTTCGGAACGTGCCGGAACTCCCAGCGCCCTTGTCACACGCTCCCTGGAGCCTCGGTCGGGCAGCCTGGCATCGCACTGGCGGCGGGAAAATCGGCCGCAGTCCGGAGACCGACAGTGCCCTTACTGACGGACGGAGTGACTCACCGGCCGAGGGTCGGGAAGAGGGGGTGGGGGGGGGGGGGTTTGGGGGGTTGGGTTGGGTCGACCATAGCGAAGGTGCGGGGTAGCACGCTGACTGGGTTCGCAGTGCGAATCGCCTTGTTTCGATTCTTTTTTTTTGTTTGTTGTTTTTCATTTTTTTTTCTTCCTCATTTTCTATTTTAATCTCGTTTTATTTTCTAAATTAATATTTGAACCTCCGGGGTGGGCGAGCGAGTGAAGTGGCAGTTAAGCGTATTCAGAGGACGTCTCCATGGATGTCGGTCATCCGTTGCCATGACGATGAGGAAGGGGTGGGGGGTTGATGGGGTATGGGGTGAGTACACAAAGGTTGTTATGGCAACTGTCTCTTCAGTCCAGTCGTCGGGGGCGGGGGCTTGTGAACACCAGCTTCCACATTCCCGAGGATAACTTTGAACTTTGACCTCTGAACTCTGTGGTCAGACTGGTGGCATGTTTGCCTTCCGGTTGCTTTGAGCGTGGCGGTCGTACGGTTCTCTGCCCCGCGTGGGGGAGGGGGGGTGTGCGGCCAAACGAAGAGACGCTGTCATTCCTGTCAGAGCCCATCATCTTTACTGTGTCCTGATTCAAAAACAAATACAAAAAAAAAACAAATACAAAAAAAAAGCAATGTGTACAGAACAATGTGACCACAGTAGCATTTCAACGTGACAGAATTCCACCCTCTCCTCTCTCCCTTTAGAAAAAAAAAACGTAATGGCATCAAAAAAAAAGTTCCTGTGAAACACAGAGAAATGTTGCACAATGAAATCAATCTGTTGTGTCCGTAACATAGCGAGCTGAACAGATAGAACATGTGGGTTTATTATCCATTTAAATATGCTGTTCAGTGATATCCTTCAGCCTTGCCTACCAGCCAACTCGTCATCTTTTTCTAGACAGTAGTGCTTTCACATGTGAATGTGACTACATATTTATGTAATTTTATTTTATTTTATTTTTGATTGGCAGGATTTGTGACGGTCCTGTAGATTTGTCAGTATGAGAGAACGACACCTCTGGTATTTCCTCTGGCTTATATCCCCATCTGAAAAAAAATGAAAGGAAACCGTTAAATTTAAAAATAAAACTTTAAAGTGCACTCCTCGTAAAGACAGCTGGTAATTCGCTCCCTCACAGATATGTAAATAGTAAAACATACCGACGCTCCCCCAGGCCTCTGCTCTCCCCCCCTGTACAGGCCAGAGACGTGTGATTGACAGGTGAAGAGCGAGTGTTTCTTGAGAGAGGTGCAGGTGTGTGGGAACCCGGCCAGGTGAGGTCACCTGTGGCCCAGAGACCACACAGACAGCGTGCGTGTGCACGCACGTGCGCGTGCGGCATGCCAGGTCCGGCCCAAACGCATATCTGAACTCTTCAGACGCCGCTAAGATTTGACAACGCTAATTATCCGATGAAGCGTGTTAACTTGCCGAAATGTAACGATCACACAAAAGGAAAACATTTTTGTTTCTGAATGTTAATTGAGTTGCACATTTCTTTTAAGATCTTCAGTTATCTGCACTAATTGAGTATGTATCTCAAAGGTAAAAGCATTTCAAATTATTGTGCGACCGGAGTCTGGTAAATACACTCGCCCGTTCCCAGTCACTAAAAAGTTTATTGAGTACTCTTCCTCCGAAGTCCCATAATGCCCCACCCAGATCAGTATCACCATAGATATAAAAAGTGATGCAGGCGCTTGAGTGAGAGGGGAAAGAGAAGTCGAGGAGGAATTAATGGTTGGACACACTATAAAGCAATCAAGATTAAGGGACTTTGTTTTTTTTTTTCATTGTGGGTTTGAGAGAACTTGAGAAAGGGGCTCTACTTTTGTAATGTGCGGCAGTTCAGGGAAAGATTTGTAGATTTTGTCTGTAAATGTTTTACCTCTGCCAACACAGTCCTAAATGACTGAAAACCGGGGTTTAAACCCTAAAAGCGGCTTCTGGATTCTCTCTAAACTAACAGATCTAGATTTGAGCATGAAGTTGATTTTAGAATTTCATTTTGGAAAGTGGTTTTATGTGCGCAGTGATTGGTCAGTGTGGACGCCTCTTAAAAGCGTTAGTGAGAGTTTATTTAACGGCAAAAACCTACACCAGACAGCAATCCCAGCAGCCCTTGAGTGAGAGAGACAGAGAGAGAGAGAGAGAGAGAGAGAGAGTCCTTGGGCTGGACATTGTACTTGACGTTTTAATTTACTGACACATTATTGCCTGACAGAAGAAAAAAAAAAAACTTCACTTCAGTAAAGACGTGACATGAATTCTCCGGCCGGTTTCTCCTGAACTCTTCAAAGGCCTGCGTCTCAGCGGCGCTTTCCGGCTGCGATTTATTTTATTTTATATTTTTTTCGCAGCTGAGTCATCCTGCGCTGCTGCAGCGGCGTGACTCCTGACAATGCGGCGCCTGCGACGCATCGCATGCGACGCGACGCAGGAAACGCCGCAGCGGCCGCATGCGATTCGGCCGCCCTGCTCGTACAGCTGGGTACAGAGTGAAGCAAGCTGAGATTAGGGACCTTTGCACCATAGCACTGTGCCCCAGCTGGGATTCAAACCTGCAGCCTCTGCTGCATGCCCGGGTTGCCTGACCGCTACGCTGCTGAACCTACGGCGGGATAATCCCACATGGCCCCCAAAATCAAATCAAATTTTTATGGCGGTGTTATACAGCTCATGTCACAAGACCTCGGGAGGAACAAGGTTTTTAAAAGCAGTCTAAAGTAGTCCCTGATTGGTCACTTGGTTGGAAATGCGCCGGTTCGTTTAAATGTTAAAGCCAGTTCATCTCACGTGCCTCTAAACCCCACCCCCCCAAACTCATTTTCCCATAATGCTTCAGTCGCCCCTCTAACCCCCATCCATCCGAGCTGTCAGCATGCGCCTGTTTTATTAGCTGCTAGAAAGCGGGGAGACTGATATACAGCGCCGAGGTTGTGAAAGGTGAAAGGTCACAGGCTGGAGCTAATCACGTCTTTCCCTCAGACTGGGTTATAAATATCGCCAACGGGAGACTCCAGGGCAGCCGCCGGGGGGGGGGGGGGGGGGGTCGGGGGGGGGGGTCTCCTGTCTCCCCCAGTGCCCAGCCGTTCCGTCTAGCATGTTCACAAACCGAGCACGTGCTTGGTGTCTGTCAAAACACGGCACTGCCTTTTCCCTGTTAGTGCTGTCACTCAAGCCTGAGCAGGTTAGCGAGACTCAGGTGAGACTGTACCTGTGTGACACTCGGGTGAGACTGTACCTGTGTGAGACTGTACCTGTGTGACACTCGGGTGAGACTGTACCTGTGTAAGACTGTACCTGTGTGACACTCGGATGAGACTGTACCTGTGTGAGACTGTACCTGTGTGACACTCGGGTGAGACTGTACCTGTGTGAGACTGTACCTGTGTGACACTCGGATGAGACTGTACCTGTGTAAGACTGTACCTGTGTGACGCTCGGGTGAGACTGTACCTGTGTGAGACTGTACCTGTGTGACGCTCGGGTGAGACTGTACCTGTGTAAGACTGTACCTGTGTGACACTCGGATGAGACTGTACCTGTGTGAGACTGTACCTGTGTGACACTCGGATGAGACTGTACCTGTGTAAGACTGTACCTGTGTGACGCTCGGGTGAGACTGTACCTGTGTAAGACTGTACCTGTGTGACGCTCGGGTGAGACTGTACCTGTGTAAGACTGTACCTGTGTGACGCTCGGGTGAGACTGTACCTGTGTAAGACTGTACCTGTGTGACGCTCGGGTGAGACTGTACCTGTGTGAGACTGTACCTGTGTGACGCTCGGGTGAGACTGTACCTGTGTGAGACTGTACCTGTGTGACGCTCGGGTGAGACTGTACCTGTGTGAGATTGTACCTGTGTGACGCTCGGGTGAGACTGTACCTGTGTGAGACTGTACCTGTGTGACGCTCGGGTGAGACTGTACCTGTGTGAGATTCAGGTGAGACTGTATCAGTATGAGATTCAGGTGAGACAGTATCAGTGTGAGAATGAGATGAGACTCTATCAGTGTGAGATTCTGGTGAGACTGTACCAGTGTGAGATTCAGGTGAGACTGTACCTGTGTGAGATTCAGGTGAGACTGTATCAGTGTGAGATTCAGGTTTGACTGGACCAGTGTGAGATTCAGGTGAGACTGTATCAGTGTGAGATTCAGGTGAGACTGTACCTGTGTGAGATTCAGGTGAGACTGTATCAGTGTGAGATTCAGGTGAGACTGTATCAGTGTGAGATTCAGGTGAGACTGTATCAGTGTGAGATTCAGGGGAGACTGTATCAGTGTGGGATTCAGGTTTGACTGGACCAGTGTGAGATTCAGGTGAGACTGTATCAGTATGAGATTCAGGTGAGACAGTATCAGTGTGAGAATGAGATGAGACTCTATCAGTGTGAGATTCAGGTGAGACTGTATCAGTGTGAGATTCAGGTGAGACTGTATCAGTGTGAGATTCAGGTGAGACTGTACCAGCGTGAGATTCAGGTGAGACTGTACCTGTGAATCTTAGGTGAGACTATACCAGCGTGAGGCACACACTGTTCCATACCACTTTGAAGCTTTGATCACCTTGCTCTTTAGGAAATTTCCCAGCAGTGGGCTCTGATTGGTTGTTCCCTGATCGATGTTACCAGAACATGTAGCCTTCTTTTGTAGAGAGAGAGAGAGAGAGCGAGCGATCACAAAGCCATACATGGAGGAAATGGCAATTTAGTCCCCACTATTTCAGTTTAGAAATATGTTTTAACGAATTGAAAGGAAACAAAAAAAATAAAATAAAACCTAAAACGTCCCTAAAAAGCCCCTTACCCAATTCTTTTTGTTCTCTTTGGCGAAAGCTCTTGAATGTACCGGTCGGAGACGTAGAGGGAGTCTCACGGTGGACCTCGGTAGTCCGGCTTCTTTGGCGAGTGAGGCCACGGCGTCAGCGCACCGGAAGCCATAAATCTGCACTTAAGCGGCACTTAAGTCCCCTGTAAACTAAGCCCGTTAGCCCCTTAGCCCGTTAGCTTGTTAGCCCGTTAGCCCCTTAGCCCGTTAGCTCGTTAGCCCTGTTGGGTTTTTCAAGCACCCTCTCTCACCCAAGCAGTGTTGGTCCTTGAGTATTTTTTCTTTAAAAAAAAAAAAAAATCCTTTATTGAATGTATGGCCGTCAAATTTTTATTTTTTTTTTGTAATTGCACTGGCCGAGCTGAAATTAAGAAAGCGTGCTGAGCTTTTTGCTCGTCTGCCCGTCAAGAGTTAAACGCGTCCCGTTTTTGTTTTATAAATGTTTAAAACAAAAAAGAAAGAAAAAAAACGTTTTTTTTTATTTTATTTTATTTTTTTTTAACTGCTCCTCAGGGCACTGCCTTCTCGACCTTGTGCCAAAATCATTCCGTGGGATTTCGCCGTTTACTGCTCTAGGTTTACAGAGACAAACACCCCGTCCTGCAAGGCCACCGTACTTAAGTAAGGGGGTAATATTCTATTTTGGGGGAAGTCTTTGTTCATTTTAAATGTTTTTTTTTCTCTTTTCTTTTTTTAAATTTTTTTTTTAAAGAATGACTTGTTTTGGAAGCTGTATTGGATACATTTTTTATTTAAAACCTTGTAATTTTGTAAAGTGGGCCTTGTTTAAATATATTGTTATTTTTCTTTTGTTTTGAATCTCTTTTAATGCACTCCTGGGGAGTCTTTTTGCTTGTTCTTCTGTTATTTCTAAAGTTTAAAAAAAACAGCTCTCCTGACGTTCAAGAGACATGCAGAAATGGATTGTCACAGAAAAGTGAAAGCTTGTATTACACTGTTATTTTCAAACAAATGTATTTTTCATTTTTCAGAGGTAGAACTGCTCTGAAACATCAAAATCATCAGAAACCATCCGTCTTCCTGGTTATTAATGTCTCCTCATGAATTCAGGGTTCATATTCTGTACTGTATCTAGTGGGTGCTGCCAAAGAAAGAAGTTCAGGCCTGTAAACACACACACACACACACGTACACGCACACACACACACACACACACATGCACACACACGTACATGCACGGACACGTACGCATGCATACACACACACATGCACACACACGCATGCACACACACCCACACACACACAAACTCATACACGCACACACACACACACACACAATGACTTGCCTGACAGATAAACTGACTTGTACAGACCAGTAAGTGAGCCTGATCCGAAGCTAACCAGTTTTGCTGTTTAGATTTTTTTTTTTTTTTTTGAAATAAATTTTATTCAAAAAGGATTGTTTGTAAATGGAGATGCCAGGTGTTGGCGGAAATGAGCGGTAGTTGTACATTCTGAGTCTGATCTGGGGGACTCCTGGGGGGTCCTGGAGTCCTGGCATCCCCCCCCCCACCCCCCCCCCCCCCCCGTGCGGGACGCATTTCTGTTTTACAGTAATAATTTGTGCATGTTTTGCCCTTCAGAACTCTGCATGTAGGTCTCAGACGCTGACACGTGTACAGCAGACTATATTGTACTCCAATAAAAGAACAAAAAAACATACAAATGTTTGTCTTTATTTTGTGAGTGCGAGAGTGTGTGCGTTTGTTAATTAGTGTGTGTGCGTGTGCGAGTGTGAGTGAGAGAGAGTGTGTGTGTGGATGCATGTGTGTGTGCGTGTGTGTGAGTGCATTTGTGTGTGTGTGAGTGCATGTGTATGTGTGAGAGTGTGTGGGTGTGGGAGTGAGAGCGTGTGTGTGTGTGTGTGTCTGGCCTGGATGGGGGGGGCGGGGGGGGGGGGGGTCTGTGGGGACGTCTGGCCTGCTCCTGCTCTGCTGACAGGCTCTATAAATACCCCCCCCCCCACTTACCCTTCAAGAGTCTGAGGGTAGGACACCGGGAGAGAAGAGGGAGGCAGAGACTGGGAGAATGAGAGAGCGAGGGAGAGATGGAGAGAATGAGTGAGGGAGAGAGGAAGAACATGAGGGAGTGTGAGAGAATGACAGAGAGGGAGAGAGATGGAGAGAATGAGGGAGTGAGAGAGGGGGGAGAGACGGAGAGAGTGAGGAAGAGATGGAGAGAATGACGGAGTGAGAGAGGGGGGAGAGGGAAAGCAAGAGAGGGGGCAGTGGAGAGAATGGAGAGATGAAGAGAGAGTGAGGGGTTGTATGTGATAAATACACTATGGTACAGCATATACATCCCTATACTAGGGTTGTATATGCTGTATTTCAGTACAAACATAATTTACAACGATCCTAATGTAAACCGGGGATATGTGAACCAGGCTTGCTTTATCAGAGAAGTCTCAACTGAGTCGAAAATGCAACGAGACTCAGCTTGGCAGTTAAAAAAAAAAACAAAAAAAAAAAAACAAAGGAAAACCATAGTACTGGATCTAGAAGGCCTGTGAAAAAAGAAGGAGTTTGTTCATAATTTAGATCTTCGTAAGAATCAATCATCCAAGCCGCCATCTGGTATGTGAAGTACATGCATTTCTAGCCTGGTACGTTTATCGCTAAATTATGCAAACAAAGCTGTTTCATTTCCTTCATTTTTTGTTGCTTGGTGCGAGCTGAAATGGACCTTCTGGGCTCTACCAAGTCTTACAGCCAAAGAACATTTTTTTGGTTTGTGACTGAAAATACAAAATGTTATTTTGATAGCATACAACAGCCCCTGTATTACAGCCTGTACTGACTGCAAACATATATTTTACATAGTCTAACCTTAACATGTCTGAGTATACTGTCCAATGTAGCACATACTGTGACGAACGGTATGTTTGTGCACCATATGCTATCGAAATAGCATTTTTATCTTTATATACGAAGCAAAGGAAAAGCACAGTGCGTTTAATGGCTGTTTTTGCTGTTACAGGAAAAAGCCCATTAGCGCCTCCTGCTGGACTGGAGCTGCACACCTGCTCACGCAGAACAGTGGACCTTTTCCCCACGGACACTGTTTACAGTGCTTTATCTTAACTGCATCTCCGCAGGAATTCGCCCGGCTGTGCTGTGCTAGAGTGTGCTCTGGACCCAAGCGTTAGTCCTAGTATTTGTGGGTGAAAAAAATGCAGAGTCGGGAGAAAAACACATCCACAGCCTCACACTTTTTTTTACCACCTGACCACATCGCTGGGTGAAAATTACTGGAGCTTGGTTGTGCTTCAGGTCACCTCGAGACTACCTGGGACAGGTGATTTAGAGACTACCTGGGACAGGTGATTTAGAGACTACCTGGGACAGGTGATTTAGAGACACACCTGGGACAGCTGATTTAGAGACACACCTGGGACAGGTGATTTAGAGACACACCTGGGACAGCTGATTTAGAGACACACCTGGGACAGGTGATTTAGAGACAAACCTGGGACAGGTGATTTAGAGACACACCTGGGACAGGTGATTTAGAGTCTACCTGGGACAGCTGATTTAGAGACACACCTGGGACAGGTGATTTAGAGACACACCAGGGACAGGTGATTTAGAGTCTACCTGGGACAGGTGATTTAGAGACACACCTGGGACAGGTGATTTAGAGTCTACCTGGGACAGGTGATTTAGAGACTACCTGGGACAGGTGATTTAGAGTCTCCCTGGGACAGGTGATTTAGAGTCTACCTGGCACAAGTAATTTATAGTTTACCTGAGCCAGGTGATGTAGAGTTTATCTGAGACAGGAGGTCTATAGTCTAACTGGGACAGGTGACTTTTACCCTGCAAGGATAGTTGTTTGAGGGTTTACAAGTAAAGAGTGTACTGTGTGTGTGTGTGTGTACAGGCGTGTATGCATGTGTGTGTGTGTGTGTGTGTGTGTGTGTACAGGATCTGTATGCGTGTGTGTGTGTGTGTGTATGCACGTGTGTATCATCACTGATAAACTCGCTGATCGTGTGAGAGGGACTCACGTGGAAACAGAAAGCTGTCACTCTGGGTTATTATGGGATATCAGTAGCTGAATGAGCCCTTGTGCGCGTGCCTGTTCACCGGAACGTTCTTCCGTCATGGTCTGAGGATGCATCTAATTCAGACTACACCTGGACTGACTGCCCCCACTCTGTGAATCATTTCGCTTAAATTCCCCCTCTTTCATACCACTCCTGTTACGTGTACCTCAATTCCAGCACTTGTTGTACTTTGTATTTTCGTCCTAATGTTGTAGCTTGTACTGCCCCCCTAGTTTGACTTAGCATAGGTTAGTTCAGAATAATGTTCACTGTGCGAACTGGACTTTGTGTTCTTGGCTATGAATAACTGTACAAAATGAGTATTGTACCTTATCTAACCTGCGTTTTGTAGTTGTTCTGATGACCTTGATATGCACTTTCGAACGTCGCTTTGGATAAAAGCGTCTGCTAAATAAATGCAATGTAATGTAATCTAACGGAACGTTCCATATGCCAGTCCCTGTTTTAGGTCGGTGAGCAGAGGTTCCTTCCCGGGGTGTGTAAGGTGTTCCTGGTTATTTAAAGAGCACCAGATAGGCCTCATACCTGTCTGGCGCAGGGCACAGCCGGTGATACCCGTTTGGAGCTGCGTTCCTCACTGGCGCCAGCTCAGAACTCGGCACCCTGAGCCGACCAGAGGAGGACGGGTTTCCCCCTTCAGCCCGGTTCCTTCCGAGGTTTCTTCCCATCTGCCACAGGGAGTTTTTCCATGCCGCTGTTGCCTTAGGCTCGCTCCTGTGGGGGGGGTTTAGGCCAGGGTTGTCCGTAAAGCGTATTGTGACAACTGCTGTAAAATACGCCGTGCAAAGAAAATTTGATTGATTGAATGAATGAATGATTGATTGATTGATTGAATGATTGATTGATTGATTGATTGATTGATTGATTGATTGATTAGAATGCTCAGGGTCACGTTCTGAAAAAGCATCAGCGCCGTGCTGATCCGGGCTCGGTGTGGGAAATGCGAAATTTGGCTCAAAGTGGATCAGATCAGATCCTTCATCAGACGCACTGTGAGCGTGGTTCCTGGTCTTGGGTTCCTGGTCTCTCTTGACGTGTTTTTTCGGAGTTGATCAGGATGGAAGAGGAGACGACGCTGTTGTTCACCAGGTCTCCAAATTCCAGATTTCTCCCAGGAATGTTCCACCCCCCCCCCTTTTTCTCTGTGATAACCCATAAACCACTTGGTCGGCTGCCAGCGCACCTGGAACACACCTGGCCAGAAATGCTCCTTTCACCCAGAATCCCCTGCTGCTGTTGCTGCTCCTCTTTTTAAAGGGATTCTTTGGGGGTGGGAGGGTGGTGTGGTGTTTGGTGGGCACTGAACACTGTGTCGGTGTGGCTCCATCTGGCTGTGGGGGTCGGAACCCTGTGCAGGTCAGTCTCTGGACCTCATCCTGCTCAGCCAGGAGTCAGGCAGTCATCTTGGGCCCTGCAGTCAGGCGCCCTGAATTGCTATTTTTGTTCATACCACCCATCCCTAATCTAGCGAACAGTGGGCATTGCCCCCCTAAACTAGTGAAGAGTGGGCATTGCCCATATCACCCACCCCTACCCTAGGTAACAGTGGGCATTGTCCATATCACTCGCCCCTACCCTAGTGAAGAGTTGGCATTGCCCATATCACTCACCATACTCTAGGTAACAGTGGGCATTGCCCATGTCACTCACCATACTCTAGGTAACAGTGGGCATTGCCCATATCACTCACCATACTCTAGGTAACAGTGGGCATTGCCCATATCACTCACCATACTCTAGGTAACAGCAGGCATTGCCCATTTGTAAGCTCACATGCTGCTGAGGGCTCAGACTGACACACTGCTTCTGTTCTGTAGATGAGAGGCAGAAGGTAATTTCATGCTGGCACTGGAAAAGCTTTTTCTTCACACAGATTTATTAACGCTTGGCTTGTCTGGACTCAAACCCCTGGGCTGTTCGAGACCGAGCTTGATGAAACTGGAGACTGTAATCTTCAATGACAAGCCTAGATTAGCAATATGAACTCAGGGTGTGCTTGTGTGTGTGTGTGTGTCACTGTGTGTGTGTGCGTGCACGTGTGTGTGCATGCGTGTATGTCTCAGCCAGACTTGGCCCTGGTGGTTCTGTCCTCATTGAGATTATGTTGTTTAAGGACAGTATTTCACCTGCTGAATCGCAGTTACAGAGATTGGGGGGGGGGGGGGGATATTATTACTGTTTTTAAACTCACTGACAGCTTTACACTGCTGAATTCAGCCTACTAAAATGGAGCACTATGGCCTGAACTCTGGCTCCATCTGGTGGCAACAATGTACAACAGCAGTGCTTCCTTCAGACAGCAAGTGTTTCATTCAAGTCATTGATTGGCTAAGGAACCCAGGCACCTTGTTGTCAAGGCCTTAATTGGCAGCTGATTGAAAGGAAACCACAAAAATCTGCACACACTGCGCCCCCCCTCGGATTCAGTTTGACACCCCTGCTCTTGAGCATCAGTTTACAGCTGGTGCTGCAGACATTGACCAATATGTATATTATTCGGATGAGTCAGTACCTACTGGGCATCTACTGGTCCATTAGCCAATCCTGACGATATACAGATCCGAGCACACGCATCACGCCTCTGCACCGGTGGTTCCCAAGCCTGTTCCTGGAGATAGACCATCCTGTAGGTTTTCATTTCAACCCTAAATAGCAGCTCAACAAAGATCTCTAGCTGCTGAATGAGGTGTGCTCTGCTAGGGTTGGAGTAAAAATCACTGATGACATCATCAACAAAGACCACTGGACCAGTTCCTGATGCAGCCATACAGGCCCCAAACCATCACACTGCCTCCACCGTGCTCGGCAGATGCAGTATTACCCCGGGGGTCCAGAACGGTCCTTCTCCTTCTCATCACTCTGGTAATTTGGTTTATCTTTGTCTAAGAAGACTTATTTCCAAAACTCATCAGACTAATGTTGTTTTTTTACTCAAGCTGCCAATTTAGGGTCTTTTCACAGCTCTAATAATCACCCTATCATCACTTTTCTGATGACTTCTGCGATTGGCCGGATCGCTGGTGACTCATTAGCTTCTTCTTTGATGTTCCACACTCTTGATTTTGGAATACGCACACATTCTGCAATAACTAATTATTTTTTAAAATTTTCTTTCATCCTCAAATTAGCTTTCTTGGTTGTTACGCTCTTGTTCTCTGACCCTCATCTTGCCTAAGATAGTTTATCTCATAAAATAGGCGCTTCAAAAGCTTCCCCGACACTCACAGCTTTCAGCTTTTATACATAATTAGAGTAGTATGGAAGAACCTGTGAAATTTGAAACGGCTGACAATGTCCTGAGGTCAAGACAAGATTAATAACCTCGCTGGTGTTGGGTGCAATATTATAAAGTGGCCACCAGATGGAGCCAGTGTATGTTTTTTCGACAATACTTACAATATTGTCATCACTATACAATAATCCTCAGATTAAACTGTAAACTACCTAACCAAATGCAGTTATCATCAATCATTAGCAGACAGCCTAATTGGATGAATTAAAGAAGAAATATACGCTTATGTGTATGTATTACGTATTTGCAGAACATAATTAAACTTCCCTTAACGAAGTAACGCATGCGGTTGACACTGTGCTCAGTCAGAAGTACCAGGATGGGATGGTTCACTGGGGTTTTTTAATATGTATGTTATAATTTTTTTTCTGTTTTAATGTATGGTTTAATTTGTAGCTTTTCGTGTGCGATGGAAGATATTTTAGATTTTAAAGAATTCTCTGACTACCAGCCAGCTCTACAGTGGCAGACATGGGGTCTGTAGTCCATGTTTCATCATTATCTAGGGACCCGTACTGGTCGATTGGGTGCCTGTGAGTGTCTACCGTCTCCCGAATCAGCAGTGGGATTTGCTCATGCACATGGAGGCGATTGCAGAAAACTGTACATGCTCAGCCGCACGTTATATATATATATATATATGTATTAAATATTACCCATCCATCCATTATCTATACCCGCTTATCCTGAGCAAGGTCACAGGGGGTGCTGGAGCCTATCCCAACGTGCATTAGGCGAGAGGCAGGAATACACCCTGGACAGGTCGCCAATCTATCGCAGGGCACACTCACCATTCACTCACAAACTCATACCTATGGGCAATTTAGAGTCTCCAATTAGCCTACCTGCATGTCTTTGGACTGTGGGAGGAAACCGGAGTACCCGGAGGAAACCCACGCGGACACGGGAAGAACATGCGAACTCCACACAGAAAGGCCCCAAGCCAAGAGATTCGAGCCCACGACCTTCTTGCTGTGAGGTGACAGCGCTACCCACTGCACCACCGTGCCACCCTTAAATATTATTATTATTATTATTATTATTATTATTATTATTATTATATATAATTATTATTATATATAAAAGCAAGAAAATAAAAACTTTTTCCTGAGGTGCATGCAACCTGAAGCCGCTGCTCAGCAAGTCCAGGCACGATACAAAAACTGACCGGATTTATCTAAATAATCGTGAACAGAAACCATAAAATAAATCTGTTCATCTGGACAGCGTCTGCAAGCG
>NC_049201.1:75969894-75974894 GCF_013347855.1 Anguilla anguilla | reverse complement strand
TTTTGGCTGTGTTTGGTGATTTCTCTTTTTTGTTGTTGTCTTTTTGTGTGTTGTATGGACAGGTAGTGTTCACTTTTCTTAGAGGTGTGCACATTTTGGTTAGGCTTTAGGACAGAGCAGGGAATCTGTGGAAGACTCACCATTTTGTTTTCCTCGGGAGAAAGATGACTAGTTGTAGTAGATCAGGGGTAGTAATCTTCTGCCCTGCTCTGGTTTGACCTGTGTTCTATCCAACACCTACAACTAGTCGTCCACTGTTAGAAATTCCTGTAATTTACAACCACCTACGAACAGTTCTTAAAATTTTTTTTTTTAGGTTTTCATCATGCGAAACGATAGAAACAACTGTTTCAGAACTAAATGTACAAGCACGATGACACTGAAACCTTCAGCAAAGATTTTCAACAATTCCAAAACAATGAAATAACAACTATTTAAAAAAACCTCTGATTAAAGAATGAAACATTGCACTTATACAGCTCTTTCCCAGATGCCCAGTGCTTTGCAGTGAAGGGGAGGAAATCACCACAACCACCAACAATGTATCTCACCCACCTGGGTGATGCACGGCAGCCATTTTGCGCCACAACCACTCACAACACATCAGCTGAGGTGGAGAGTAATGAATAAACAACAATGCAGCTATAAAACCTCCAATGTAAACACAATCAGAAAATTGTCCACACTCAAAATCAACTAGTTTCTTTTTTTTTCAGAAAAGTTCAAAACCTCTAGTCGAAGCCCACGCTCTTCTTTGATTTTGAGCCCCTCTTTGGGTTGATGCCCCACCGAAGCACCTGTAAACAAAAGGCCAAGAAAACAAGACTAGGAAACCTAGTAAACATGGTCTCCCCCACCTTTGCGGTCCAGCCCCTCCTTCGTCATTGCCTCCACCCTGCCCACATCTGCCGCCACCTGCTGTTCCCCATCACCGCCACCCGGCCCCACCCATCATCTGAGCCACATCACATATCATATCTTCTGCATAAACTGGCTGACATGTTGGTCACCAGTCAGCACCCTGAGCCGACCAGAGGAGGATGGGTTTCCCCCTTGAGCCTGGTTCCTTCCAAGGTTTCTCCCCATCTGCCACAGGGAGTTTTTCCTTGCCACTGTTGCCTTAGGCTTGCTCCTGGGGGGGTTTAGGCTAGGGTTGTCTGTAAAGCGTATTGTAACAACTGTTGTAAAATACGCTATATAAATAAAATTTGATTGATTGATTGATTGATTGATTGATTGATTGATAGTATACGGCTGGACCTAACACACGTGATCCGGCCGACCAATGGCGTAAATTCATAACTCGGCCAACCAATGGTGTAACTTCATCACTCAGTCACTCAGCCAGTCACAGACAGTCGCGTTTGTAGGGCTGGTCCCGCTGTTGCGGTCCAGCCAAAAAGCTTTCAGTTCCAGTTTCAGTTGCACAGCTGGACCACACAAAAACCGCTCCGCGGACAGAACGGCTACGTCACGCAACGTCACTGCCTCCGCGCCGCCCGCACGGTCGGGCGGTACACCACCCCCGGAATATCAAACGGCCCCCGGCGTCACAGGCCGCCGGGGTCAAAACCACGCAACGAAACAATTAGACGCGGAAATTACACCACTGCATCATGGGTGAAATGAGACGCACGGCGCATTAGCCGCGCCGCCTCATCCTCTACGTTTACTCCTGCCGGATGACACAGCCTATTTGTCTTGCTTTACTTCCCGGAATCACGGCCGTTAAAAACACGGCTCCTACGAGGCAAATTGCATTACGTTACATTATATTCATTTAGCGGACGCCGTTACCCGGAGTCACTCGCACGGCGGAAACCGCAGTACATTAATCTGATTAATATATGACATTCTACGAGGCAGGGCTCGTTTTGTTTTCCCTCCTGAGTAAATACGCTTGCGTTTTACAGGTTTGCTTAGTTGCGCATTGCAAATTTGTGCCGAGAATGCAGAGGCGCAAGCTCATCTCCTGACTTGGTGTTTAATATATCATGTGCAAATCATAATTTAGCAGTTTATTTCCAAAAATAAAAAATATAGCATTTGCATGTCAAACATACTGTAAACGGTCAACTGTATTCCACTCAATACCTTTGCATTAAAACCTTTTATACAATCGCTGTTAAGGAAATACTGTTCTATAAAACTACAGCGGCAGTAAAATGCTTAAAACAGTTGAAAGGCTGTTTTAAGGGACGTTTGGGTACAGTCCATGTTCTGGGACGGCCCTGTGGTAACGTTATGTGATTTTTGGACATTGGCTGCATGGGTACAGTCCTGTCAGTGTGTGGGTGTTCCCGTGTGCATGGGGATGTTGCTTTAAAAAAAAAAAAAAAAAAATTTTTAGAGGTGAGAGATAAATTCACTTAAACTTTCCGGCACTCTCAACTTTCCCGAAGATATCAGTCCCGCTGTTAATCTAAAGCCTATTTGGTCTATCCTGTTTCCTTCTTGTTATTTGACTTCTTCAGATGTGGACAGTCACCTTGCTGTGGAGGCGCGTCGTGCAGTTTGTCGGTGACCTTATCTGTCCTGCGTAGTCGTCTTTTGTTTGGCTCCCAATACCTGGGTGCTCACCTGAAGCGCTTATCTGGTTCTCCTCAGGGCAGCTGCTGTCAGAGTTTTTGTTATCAGAGCGCTTTTGGTTTCTATGTGCCATCACTTTGGAACTCACAGTTAAAACAGTTTCGGAAATGTATATATTTTTTTTAGATGTGGCCTTTTTGCGTCTGGGTATTTATTTATTTATTTATTTATTTATTTATTTTGTGATGTTCGACAAGATAAAAACGGAAATCACTGCCAAATACGTAATTTAAATAAGGTAATTTTAAAAAAGCAAGTTAAATGTTTTTCAAAAAAGTACAGAAGCTGCAACGCGGCTGCTATCGGTCTGTAATGTTCCTGTTTTGCGAAGGAGCCGTCAGGCGCTCGGAGAGGCGTCATTCTGCCGTCAAAGCAAAGCCTGTGGATTTCCAAGTTAAATCTCACCGTTTTAAAAGGCTGTATTCACGGCACGGTCGATGACGTTAGCCAGGCGCTATTGCGGGAAAGTCCAGCTCCGCTGGAATGAACAGTTCAACGGCTCGTTCCCAAACCGAAAATGTTTCAGTTTCACCCCTTTAATTACTCCCGATCCCCCCTCCTGGCAGAGGGCCACCGGAGGGGGAAAATGCTTACTTAACGCTGGCGTTAAATAACCGCGAAGAGAAGCTGCTCTGGACCTCTGGGCACAGAGACGTCTCTTCGGATTTCTTGCGCGGACGTCTCGCCGCAGGACTGTCCAACGACGGCGGACTGTTAAAACGGTCTCGCTGACAGATTTGAAATCCCCTCTGGGGCAGAGAGAGAAAACCACCGGTTGCCGTGCTTAGCTTAATTACTCGCTTGAGCTGTCTGCCAGCCTTTTAACTCAGACTGCCAAACAACGTCTGAACTTTGTTGCACTAAATAACGTACTGTGATATGATGGCATCACGTGTGCGATTTATTCTTAGTTGGTAAATTACGTGTGACATTACTCAATTGGGGAAGAGCCATGGACTTCCTGTGATTAACTTCCTGTGATTGAGTTCTGGTGACGTCCTCCCTTCCTGGGTTACAGCACCGTGCATATGACCTTATCGTATGTACGGTGTGGCAACATATATATATATTCTAAATCTAAAGTTTCACAGGAGCTCCTGGTTAAGTAATGTGGAAGTTTCTTTGCTGAGCTGCTGGGTGTTCAGAGGGCCTGGAGAGACCATCCGGAGGCGTCATCTCATACACAGTGGAGTGATCTGACAGATTTTATGTGAGGCCTGTAGGGATCGCATGTGCACTCTAAACTGCACTCTATCAGAGTCAAATGCACATTCACAGCCTCACAGCATGCACACACACACTCATACTGTACACACACACTTACATACACACACATGCACACACACACACTCACACACACTCATACTGTACACACACACACACACACACACACTCACTCACATACAAACAAACGCATACACTCACACAAACTCATACTGTACACACACACTTACATGCACACACATGCACACACACACACTCACACACACTCATACTGTACACACACACTTACATACACACACATGCACACACACATACTGTACACACACACACACTCACCTACAAACACACACGCACGCACACACACACATACACATATGTACAGTAAAGACACACACACACACAATATACAGACGGACACACACACATGCATACACACACATACTGTGCACAGACCCACGCACACATACACATGTACATGTACAGAGCAGACACACACACACACACACACACACATACATACTGTACATGCATACGCACACATACATACGCACACACACTCACATATGCATCCACAGCTCAAATACCTATTTGAGAGGCACGCTTGGCCATGTGTATCAAGAAAGGATTATAAATCTGAACTGCTGTAATAAGGATTCTTAAGTCAGGTTTTTCAAGGTTTATTACATGGGGACCTTTAAATAGGTAGACTGGAGGGAGATGGACAATTACAGGTCTCATTAAAAAGTACAGATCCCATTACAAGGATTTGCAGACCATTAAAATATCTCAGTCCTTTAGTCCCACTGAGAAAGGATAAAATCACTGCCATCTCACATAGCTATGGGAGAGAGAGAGAGAGAGAGAAAGAGAGATAGAGAGAGGCTTTTGATGTTCTTTAATTAGTTAATTTTCCACAACTACCTTAAAACCTATCCCAGACCCCCTACTTTTTGAACCCACAACCCACCCCTACCCCCTCCCAAAAAGAAAAACCCATACACAACACAAAAAGGAACCCAATACAATGCCCAACCACCGCAGTTAATCTAGACATAACACCATCTCCTCTCCATTTACCACGCACACTGCTCTCCAATACACCACATTCTTTTAAATGTTGGCGCATCGTGAGATAGAGAGAGGGAGAGTATACACATGCATATGTGTTTAAAAAAAAATCATCTTTC
>NC_049201.1:75962394-75964894 GCF_013347855.1 Anguilla anguilla | reverse complement strand
ATTTCACGTATTTATTCAAATCGAAAGATGGAATGCCTGTCGTTCCGTCGCCGCGCTCCCGGATCGTGGTCTGACGTTGCAGTTTCAGCCGGGCTCCAGAAGAGGGAGACAGTGAGTGGCAATTTCTGCCTTTGCCATTTGAATGAGGATGATTAATAATACAACCGCAGCACCAAGCAAGCAAACAAGCCCGAAGGTAGTTCCTGTATCTGTGTCTAAATATGAGCGAAGATAGTCTAGTGCTCAATCTTTCTTTCCTTGTTTGTATGTTTGTTTGTTTCTGTCTTTCTTTTTTCATTCTTTCTTTCAGCCTCCAATTCTCTCTTTCTCTCTCTCTCTCAATCTCTTTCTATATTTATATATATATATATCTGTCACTCATACACGCTTGTTTTTTTGTTGTTGGTACTTTCCTGAGACGCGGACCGAGAACCTCAAGGTTATGAACAGACTCTGCAGTGGCAGACACGCATGACCTTTCAGTAAGGCCTTGGCCGGGGGGGGGGGGGCAGCGTGAGATGCTGATGAGATCTGGCAGAGCAGTGCCCGCTTCTGAGCCCCCCCGGAATGCGCGGAACATTCCGGTACGTGCTGCTGTCGGCTGGTCCCTGCCGTTATTACCCCCACGGAACAGTCCGGAACGTCGCTTCCTTGCGGAACGTCCCCTTCATCCCAGCAGGCTTTTTTTTGCGCCACGCCTGCTCTTCCTTCTCTCTCTCTCTCTCTCGCAACCTTACTTTTTAATTTTGTTTATTTATTTTATATTTGGAACATGTTTTTCTCTTCTCTTTTTCCATCAGTCGTTCCCCGCTGTGTCACCGGGACGTTGCGGTCGCTCCACGGACGATGAACGGCAGGTGGGGAACATCAGTGTTACCCTCAGGGTACGTCATCATCACCAAGGAGGCACACTGGCCCATTAATAATCAATAAGTCTAACGGTAACTTAACAAACAGCAATTTTTGCACAGTAACAAAAGGAGGCACATTTAGACAGATAACCCTGCGATCTTTACACTGCAGCACCTATAGTGTTATTCAAAAGGAAATTCAGTGAAAGAAAGAAAAAAATAAAGAAAGAGTATCTGGACAGGGTGAGGGGAGCCATGGCCTTGTCTGAGTCTTCAGTTTGCATGGGGTGCAAAGTTTCGATGTTCTGACGGCGGTATGCACCAGGAACACTGCAGTATGCACCAGGAACACTGCAGTATGCACCAGGAACACTGTAGTATGCACCAGGAACACTGTAGTATGCACCAGGAACACTGCAGTATGCACCAGGAACACTGCAGTATGCACCAGGAACACTGTAGTATGCACCAGGAACACTGCAGTATGCACCAGGAACACTGCAGTATGCACCAGGAACACTGTAGTATGCACCAGGCGAGCTGAAGTATGCACCAGGAACACTGCAGTATGCACCAGGATAGCTGCAGTATGCACCAGGAACACTGTAGTATGCACCAGGAACACTGAAGTATGCACTAGGAATACTGCAGTATGCACCAGGAGAGCTGCAGTATGCACCAGGAGAGCTGCAGTATGAACCAAGAGAGCTGCAGTATGCACCAGGAGAGCTGCAGCATGCACCAAGAGAGCTGCAGCATGCACCAGGAACACTGCAGTATGCACCAGGAGGGCTGCAGTATGCACCAGGAGAGCTGCACTATGCACCAGGAACACTGTAGTATGCACCAGGAACACTGAAGTATGCACTAGGAATACTGCAGTATGCACCAGGAGAGCTGCAGTATGCACCAGGAGGGCTGCAGTATGCACCAAGAGAGCTGCAGTATGCACCAGGAACACTGTAGTATGCACCAGGAGAGCTGCAGTATGCACCAGGAACACTGCAGTATGCACCAGGAGAGCTGCAGTATGCACCAGGAGAGCTGCAGTATGCACCAAGAGAGCTGCAGCATGCACCAGGAACACTGTAGTATGCACCAGGAATGCTGCAGTATGCACCAGGAGAGCTGCAGTATGCACCAGGAACGCTCCAGTATGCACCAGGAGGGCTGCAGTATGCACCAGGAGGGCTGCAGTATGCACCAGGAGAGCTGCAGTATGCACCAGGATAGCTGCAGTATGCACCAGGAGAGCTGCAGTATGCACCAGGAACACAAAACAGGTGCACTTCTTTGGTTGCCATTGGCATAGATAAAGTTCGAATGTGTCACTACAAATCCCAGCATGCACTTGCACTGGCACAATCTGAGCCACTGTATAGGACCCAGCCTGAACTCATGGTGACTTTGCTAACTACCTCAATATCAGACGCAACAACAGCCTGAGTTTTTTTTATAGGTGCAGTTTTTTTTGTTTTGACTTTTTTGTTCCTGGTTGTTGAGAAGAAGAGCGTTGAGCACAAAGGCTTTTGCGGCCATTTTGTGAGTCCGTCAGAGAATGCCTGTCTGCCGCGAGAGGAACGTGTGGGCAGACAGCTGGTGACAGAGCATTAGCTGCTGGCTCACCGTGCCTACCGCTCTGCGAGTCT
>NC_049201.1:75952394-75957394 GCF_013347855.1 Anguilla anguilla | reverse complement strand
CCCTCCCTGTCTCTCTCTCTCTCCCTCCCTCCCTCTCTCCCTCTCTCTCTCCCTCCCTCCCTCTCTGTGGTCATACATGCTCTACACTTTTATATCGCTCCCTCTTTCTTTCTCACTGGCCCTCTCCATCCCTCCCCCCCCCCTTTTTTTTTCCTTTGCTTCTTTTATGCCCCCCAGGCTCTCTTGTGCCCCAAGCCAAAATGTCCACTAGCCTTTGCTCCTAGCAAGTTCTAGTCATGAGTCATATTTTAGGCTAGTGGCTGAGCTGGTTTGAAATAACAACAGTCTGTTGCTGCTTCTGAATAATGATCTAGTTGTGGTGGGCCTCCCTCCCCTTACAACATGTTGCTGGCTAAAACTTTTCCAGAACCAATCAGAATTCAGGAAATTCCATCTCAGCCTCACCAGAACCAATCAGATTGCAGGAAGTGAAGTGCCACCTCAACGCACCGCACAGTCACGTGCTCTAGAAGATGGTGCTCTCGGAATCGAGACTGTGCTGAAGTAGGTAAATTTGTTCTTCCCAAATAAGAAAAAAAAAAGTCCCTTGTCAGCTCTTTACTAGACGCGGTGTTGTTTCCGCAGTACTGTTGATTCAGGCTTGTGAATAGACCAGAAGCAAGCTTCTCATCTTTCCGTGATTGCCATTATTCGACTGTGTCTCCGCGCCGCAATTATTCCCACGCACAGACGTCAGGACAGCATCCACGCGAGGACCTGCTTCTCCGCCACGCTCTCTTCTGTCTGCAACTCACCAGAATATAACGGCCCGTAGTCTGCCCAAACTGCACCGTCTGCTGTCTCCTATGGATTCCTCGTGACCTTTCTGCTACCATTAAGCTCCAAGCTTTCAGCTATTGACGTTGGACCAGACCTAAGAGGATGGGCTGGGGGAGGAAAGAAATCTCAGGAGAGACTCAACTATTAGAGGGGGTGGGCGGGGGGTGGGGGGGGGGGGCTCTAATAGTTGAGTTCTCCTGAGGTTTTTTTCCCCCATGGGGAGTTATTTTTCTTGCCACCATTTCAGTGTTTTTCTTCCAACCGTTTTTTTTTTGGAGGGGGGGGGGGGGGGGGGGGTTGGGGGGGTTAATTGCTCCCTTTTTGAAGTTTCAGGTCTGGTTTTTGCCCAATTTTCCTTTCTGCTTCTTTCCTCTGTAAAGCATGACAGTGTGACAGTGTCTCTGCTACAGGAATAAAGTAAAAATTGAACAATCTCCTCTGTCCGCCAGAAAGCAGATCTGGTTCATTTATCCATAAACAATTGCAATATTATATATCAAAGACTGGTGGAGGAAGTCCCAGGGAAGCTTTGTTTACAGCTGTTCCAGGATCAGTATTGGATCAGCAGAGTTTTACAGCTGTTCCAGGATCAGTATTGGATCAGCAGAGTTTTACAGCTGTTCCAGGATCAGTATTGGATCAGCAGAGTTTTACAGCTGTTCCAGGATCAGTACTGGATCAGCAGAGTTTTACAGCTGTTCCAGGATCAGTACTGGATCAGCGGTGTTTTACAGCTGCTCCAGGATCAGCACTGGATCAGCGGTGTTTTACAGCTGTTCCACAGGATCAGTACTGGATCAGCAGGGTTTTACAGCTGTTCCAGGATCAGTACTGGATCAGCAGAGATTTACAGCTGTTCCACAGGATCAGTACTGGATCAGCGGTGTTTTACAGCTGTTCCAGGATCAGTACTGGATCAGTGGTGTTTTACAGCTGTTCCAGGATCAGTACTGGATCAGCAGAGTTTTACAGCTGTTCCAGGATCAGTACTGGATCAGCAGAGTTTTTTCAGCTGTTCCACATGATCAGTACTGGATCAGTGGTGTTTTACAGCTGTTCCAGGATCAGTACTGGATCAGTGGTGTTTCACAGCTGTTCCAGGACCAGTACTGGATCAGCAGGGTTTTACAGCTGTTCAAGGATCAGTACTGGATCAGTGGTGTTTTTTTTATTGCTGTTCCAGGATCAGTACTGGATCAGCAGGGTTTTACAGCTGTTCCAGGACCAGTACTGGATCAGTGGTGTTTTAGATCAGACTCAGGGCAGGGGAAAATAGTTATTTGACATACTTTTAGCATGTCATCACCAGAAAAGGTCCTGCAGGTTACTGCTTAAACTAGACTAATAGTCGGTATTCAAAGTGGTTCTTCCATATTATTCAAATTTTTAGTTATCATATTTCCATGAAACCAACCAGGATGATGTGATTTTTGATAGTTGGATGGTTCAAGAACATACAGTCTTTATGCGGCTCAACGTGACATATAAAAGATGTTTTTTGACTCACGGAGAACAGCTCTCTCTCTCTCACTCCCTTTCTGTCTCTCACTCTTGCGCGTCTTTTCTTTGGAGTGTTCTCTCTCTTCCAGAAATCCTGTCTGAAGCGGCTCTGCCTGTGGTTGCTGTTTGATAAGGGCAACACAGAGAAGCCTCCGTCTGCACATGTTTCCGTGGAGACCATCAGCTGACCTCAAGGTAAAATCAATCCCCCGACATATTTCTCTTTCAGTTCAAATGAATGCACAGGTTCACTTGAATTAAAAATGTAACTGGCATTAAAAAAAAGCAAATGTGAACTAATTTAAAACGCAAAAATTCAAATATCAGCAATAGTACATGCAGTAGTATAATTCATTACTGTGTGCTAGTACACATAAGCATGTATATTGTACATACACACTCGCCGGCCACTTTATTAGGTACGCCTATCTAGTGCCCAGTAGGATCCCCAGACTGAATTCTTTGCGGCCCGGATTCCGTTTGATGCTGGAAACGTTCCTTCGGTAATCTGGTCCGCGGTGACTCAATGGCGTCAGGCAGCCGCCGCAGATTTTTTCAGCCACACGTTCGCGCCGTCGGCCTGCCGCTCCGCCTCGTCCCAAGGCCGCTCTGCTGGAGCGAGATCCTGGGGGACTACACAGGTCATTGGAGTAAACCGATCGGAGTAAACCAATCAGAGTAAACCGATCGGAGTAAACCAATTGGAGTTAACCGATCAGAGTAAACCAATCGGAGTAAACCGTCATGTTGGTGGAACCAGCTTGCGATGACGCGTGCTTTGTGACCTGGCGCGTGCATCGTCCTGCCGGAAGCATACGCCTGAAAAAAAGGGTGGACCGTGGTCATGAAGGGATGCACAAGCCCTCTTGGGTTTTTAAACGTCTCCTGTACATTCTCTATGAATCCCTGTATGGATCAACTAAGCAACTTATATTTGTGTGCAAAATAAAAAAGAAAGGGATGCACATGGTCAGCAGCGATGCTCAGGTGTGATGCGGCATTCAAACGATGGTCAGCTGGTATTGTTAAGGAGCCCAAAGTGTGCCAAGGAAAGATTCCCCTCACCATTACCCCACCACCACCAGCCTGCTCGGTTGGTACAAGGCAGGATGGACCCATGAGTTCATGCCCATCCGCTTCACTAGTTTGATGTGTAGTGCGCGGAGTGTAGCACAGTGGGTAAGGAACTGGGCTTGTAACCGAAAGGTCGCAGGTTCGATTCCCGGGTAGGACACTGCCGTTGTGCCCTTGAGCAAGGTACTTACCCTGCATTGCTTCAGTATACATCCAGCTGTATAAATGGATACAATGTAAAAATAAAAAAAAAATTTTAAAAATGCCATGTGAAGAGTTGTGTAAGTCGCTCTGGATAAGAGCGTCTGCTAAATGCCTGTAATGTAATGCGATGTAGTGCGTTCAGAGATGCCCTTCTGCGCACCAGTGCTGTAAAATAAAAGCTGTTTTTTTTTAGCGTTTCTGAGCCTTTCTGTTTGCTTGAACGAGTCAGCCCGCTCTCCTCCGTCCTCTCTCATTAGCAAGGGGCTTCCTCAGCCACCGAGCTGCCACTCACTGGACGCTTTTTTGTTTATCACACCGTCCTCTGCATACTCCCGAGTCTGTAGTGTTGCAGAAATCCCAGGAGGGCAGCTGTTTCTGAGCTGCTGGCACCAAAAATCAAAGCATCGTCTAAGCTGCTTGCATCACGCGTCTCTTGCCCGTTGAAATGTTTGGTCGAACGAGAAAGGAAACCTCTTCACCATGTCCGAATGCTTTATTTATTGAGTTGCCCTCGCTGCCGCGTGATTCGTTGTTTGGAGGTGCAGGCTATTTCGGTTAACGAGCAGGTGTGCCTTTCTCTCTCTCTCTCTCTCTCTCTCTCTCTGTCATTCTCTCTATCTCTCAAATTCAAATTCAAAATGCCTTACTGGCATGAAATACATCAGTAAATATTCGTACATATAGAAATACAAAAAGACACTAGAGCATGAATATAAATTGAACCGAACAATCACTCTTTCCCGCTCTGTCTCTCTCTCTGTCTCTCTCTCTCTCCCTCTCTGTCTCTCTCGGCTCTCTCTCTCTCCATCTCTCTTGGTTTTTTAATAACTGCCAGTGTCTCAGTAAACAGTCTGGATTCGTTGTCACAGCCCTCTGCACGATCAGCACGGCCTTATGGCCTCTGCAGTATCGGTGCCTGTGCATTGTGGGTAAAAAGGGCCGACGCAGGTCTTTAGGCCACTGAGCAAATATAAATATCTCATATCATCATCATCATCATCGTCACTGCATTGCTGTTTCTCAGTGGGGGGAGGGAGGTTGGGGGGGGGGGCTGAGGTGAGGAGGGGGGGGGCGTGGTGGGTGGCAGATTGACACTGGAATACTGATGTCGCCCGCCACGCGGTCGGCGCCTCTATCTCCCCCACAGCTGATAGGACCGCCTTTATCGCCCCCGCGCCCCGGCGCGGAAATGACTGTCTTCAGTCTCACAGGAGAGAGAGAGAGAGAGGGAGAGAGGGAGAGGGGGAGAGAGAGAGGGGGAGGGGGAGAGAGAGAGGGGGAGAGAGGGAGATGGGGAGAGAGAGGGGGAGAAGGGGAGAGAGGGAAGAGAGAGAGGGGGAGAGAGGAAGAGGGGGAGAGAGAGGGGGAGAGAGAGAGGGGGAGAGAGGGAGATGGGGAGAGAGAGGGGGAGAAGGGAGAGAGGGAAGAGAGAGATGGGGGAG
>NC_049201.1:75949848-75952194 GCF_013347855.1 Anguilla anguilla | reverse complement strand
GGGGGGGGGGGGGGCATGAGGGCTTCGAGAGGGCAGCTGGGAAATGTAGTCCATTTATTCTTGCCCTCGTGTTTCGTTCCCGGAGATGAAATATTCAGCAGCGGTGCGTCTGCCCACAGTACTCTGTAATGCATTCAGCGCTGCCTGCTTGTCCCATTACATGAGTCACTTTGCATCTCCCTCTGCAGCACACACAAGCCTCACTGTACCTTCAGCACTGGGGAAGTTCTGCTTTCTGTTCCTACTGCCTCTACTGTGCACACAAACACAAACTCAAACACATTCAAACACGCACACACACACTCACATACACGCACACGCACACACACTCGCATACACACACACACACACACGCGCGCACGCACACGCACACACACACATGCACGCATGCATGGAAACAAACACACACACACATGCACGCACCCACATGCACACACACACATACACATGCACGCATGCACGCGCACACACAGACGCACACACACACTCACACACACGCACCCGCACGCACCCGCACGCACACTCACACACACACACACATGCACACACATGCACACACACACACACACATGCACGCATGCACGCACACACATACACACATGCACACAAACATTCAAACACCCACAGGCACACACACATCTGAGGTCTGAACTGCAGATAATACAGACACGTAAGCGGCAGTGTAGAAACACATGAATCAGCGCCTCTGCTCTACTTTATTTACTCTTCCTCACTTCTCCTTGCATGCCATCCTGGGAGCTACAGCCACTGCAGGGATAAGCTTAAAGGGACACTTATCATCCAGGTCCCAAATGATCAGTGAATTAAGCCCCCCTCTCTCTCCCTGTCTCTCTGTATCTCTCTCTCTCTCTCTCTCTCAGTCTCTCTCCCACTCTCCCTCTCTCTCTCTCCCTGTCTCTCTGTATCTCTCTCTCTCTCTCTTTCTCTCTTTCTCTCTCTCTCTCTGTCTCTCTCTCTCTCTCTCTCTCTCTCTCTCTCTGTCACAGTTTTACTCAGTAGTTCAACTGGAGTTCACCCAATGGATTCCCATCCCAATGGATCCCCCCATCAACCGCCCTTCCCCCCTGCCTCCCCCCCCTTCCCCCCATGACCTCACTGAGGTGACAGAAAGGGCTGCCCGGGATAATGGGGGGTTTTGCTGGGGGGGGAGGGTGGGTGGTCTTGGGGGCTCGCCTGGGGGGATGTTGCTCCGGGGAGGGTGGATGCCATAGTTCAGATATAACTAGGTCTTCCACAGACGGCCAGACATCAGTATTACTACTGACTGAGCGTGTGACAAATGCTATCGAAAAGCGTGCTACCTCTCTAACACAAATCCCCATTTAAAATGGAAGTGCACTCACGTGCACACATGCATGCACGTCAGGGCCTTGCATTTTCGCAGGGGTGAAGGCGTTACCGTTTTTATTTTCTTCTTTTTGCCTGCTGCCACGTGAGTCATCTGGACACCATGGCGGAATTTCGTATCAATAGCAACTTCCCCGAACCGCAAACCCACGGTCGTATTCGAAACCCCTTTTTGAACAAAGACCGAAGGGCGAACCAATGCGGTAAGGTTCACTGAAAGCAGCCAATGAGGCGCTCCCTTGTACGACATAGCTCAGGAGGTAAGAACGGTTGTCTGGCAGTTGGAGGGTTGCCGGTTCGATCCCCGCCCTGGGCGTGTCGAAGTGTCCCTGAGCAAGACACCTAACCCCTAAATGCCCTGGTGAATGAGAGGTATCAATTGTAAAGCGCTTTGGATAAAAGCGCTATATAAATGCAGTCCATTTACCATTTCTGCAACAGGAGGCAACCTGAGCGGGAGGAAGCTGACGTGTACGCAGTCGTGTAGGCCCGCGGTGTCCCTCCACTGTGGCCTGCTGGTCGCGTTTGGGGCAAGGACACACCCCGGCAATCTAAGAGCAGAGGGCTCAGCCAGCCCTCCTCAGAAGCACCAGCTCTACTCTTTTTTTTTGTTGCCATTTTTTCTCCCATTCTCCCTGCTGAACAGGCTCCCCGACCAACCAGTAGGAGTCGCCAATGCAACGATCATACCCTCATCGGCTTCCCACCTGTGAACACTGCCAATTGTGTCCATAGGAACGTCTGACCAGGGATTGAACCCGGGTCTCTGTGGTGGTAGGCGGTATACCTCTACACTACCCAGAAGAGTAGAAGAGTAGGTTTTCTGGAATGCCTTTTTTAAAATTCAAGATTCTAAGGCAGCTTTCTATAACTCCGTAGTTACAATCACCAGCAAGTTACATCAGCATTAGAGCGTTCAGTTAAGAACTTACAGGTCTCACGTCTTACAGGGTTTGGCGTTAACATCACGGCATAATA
>NC_049201.1:75937348-75944848 GCF_013347855.1 Anguilla anguilla | reverse complement strand
AGAGAGTCACAGGTGCATGATGGGAACACGCGGACATTTGCCACAACCTGCACGTGCTCTTCCTACATTAACATATAATGTTAATGTCGTATCGTGTTAACAAGAATGACTACGTTAATCCCCAGGCTGAAAAAGCTGGACCTGAATAATTCTTTTTATTTTTTTTATTTATTTTTTGGATGCAAATGTTACACAGACAAAGATTCAGAGGAACCACTGGCATTTAGCATAAATGAATACATTTGTGAAATGGAATATTTGGAGTCCCATCTGGCAGGTAAACATTTGTTTTTTTTGTTATTGAAAAGAGAGGCAGAGTGGAATATTCATGAGCAGCCTCTCCTGCATGTTCGGCTGTGATGGGTTTCAGCTTTTTATACCACTGATCTGAAGGCCTACTATACGCATTCCTGGCCTCCTGTCATTCACCATCGCTCTGCACCGTGTGTGAGTGTGTGAGTGTGTGCATGTGCGTGTGCGTGTGTGTGTGTGCATGTGATAGTGTGTGCATGTGTGTGCATGAGTGTATGCGTGTGATAGTGTGTGTGTGTGTGTGTGTGTGTGCATGAGTGTGAGAGTGAGTGTATGTGTGAGTGTGTGCATATGTGAGGGAGCGTGTGTGTGTTTGTGTGCATGTGTGTGAGAGAGGGTGTGCATGTGAGAGAGAGTGTGTGAGTGTGTGCATGTGTGTGAAAGACAGAGAGAGTATGTGAGTGTGTGTGTGTGAGAGAGAGAGAGTGTGAGTGCGTGCATGTGTGTGCGTGTGGCAGAGAGTGTGTGAGTGTGTGTGTGTGTGTGTGTGTGAGAGAGAAAGAGAATATGTTTGTGTGTGCCTGTGCACATGTGTTTGTGTGTGCGTATGTGAGAGATAGAAAGAGCGAGAGAGTGCGTGTGTGAATGCAGGTGCATGCATGCCTGATGGTTAACTGGGGAGATATCTCCCCCAGGCTCAGATAGGATCTGGTCCTGGTGTTTCGCGTCCCGCCCCCCCCCCGGTCCCCGCAACGCTGGCGGCGTGTAATGAAAAGGGCCCGCAGCCCTGTCTCCCGCCCTGCCGCTGCTATCTGATGGAGGAGGAACAGGATATTTGGCCCTTCCTGTAGACGGTTGGCACGGATACCAAAAAACAAAACAAAAAAAAGAACGAAAGACACACACACAGGCTTCAGAACCAGCATTCCACAGAGCTCAGCCATCTGGCAACCCCCCCCCCTCCACCCCCTTCCCCCCTCTCCCCAGCCCCCCACCCGCCAGGCCACCCTCGCACAAACCCAGCCACCTACCGCCACCACCGCCACCCCTGCCACCCCTGTTTCCCGCCTTTTCTGCTGCCAAGGCAAAATGGGCCGCTGGGGCCACGGGGGGGGGGCGGGTAAATCGTGCCCCCAGTACGAGCCTCGAACACCTCCCCCCCCCCCTCGAACACGCCCCAGACGGGGCCCTCTTTGTGCAGAGGCAGTGGTGCGAGCCGCTGGGCGCAGGTTTCCGGGTTTGTGCTCAAAGCGGAGGACCCTCCTGCTGGGACGGGGGCCATGTACCTCGCCCCCACCCCCCCCCCCCCCACCACCACCTACATCCGCCAAAACCTGCACCTGCCAAAAAAAAGGTTGTTCCACAGTCCAAGTGCAAATCCAAAGGAGGCTGTTAGCTCCCAGCTCGGGCTTCTGAGCTGCGGAATGTTCCAGAAGAGCTTCAAGCAGCTGCGTCGCCATCTTTTTTTCAAATCCCATCTGCGGACGATGCACAATTATTTAACACACACAACCCCCCCAGCAACAAAAAGTTAGAATTACCCGTGGGAAATTCCAATGTTCAAAACTGAAGTGTGTACCACAAAGCAGCGAATCCCACCAATCACATATGTCAACAACCCAGAGAACAAATTTAATAAAAAGAACCCTCCAGCCCCCCCCCACCCCCCCAGGACTGTTCTGCCCAGCTTCTGAAGGCCTCTCAGAGCCGTAGGTGCTCTGAAACCTTCAGGGAGGGGAAAGTAGAGTCCTGAAGGCTGCACAAGATATTCATGAAATATGCAGCTGATTTACATACCCCCCCCCCACCCCCAACGTCTACCCCCCCACCCCTCCACCAAAAAAAAACAGGCAATTTGCATTCGCCCTTCCCAACGAAGATTCCGATAAGGAGGCGAGCGCTGGGCAGGAAAACTCTGGAGGAGGCGTCGAAATTCCGCCGATCGGATCAAAAGCGCAACCGGAGAAAAACACGGAATTCTTCCCCGGCATTCCCGCCCGGAATATTTGCATATTTTCCGATTAGAACGTGCACACGTGGAATGAGTGTAGAGCCGTGACAGAGTGTCCGGGGAGTTTTTCAATTACCTTTTCCATCCGCAGGATAAAATGAAAAAAAGGAATTCTGTTTTTAAAAAAAAATAAGGATTCATATTTCTCACGCGTGTGTCTACACACTTCACAACGCATTTCTGTTCAGGAGCAGATGGGAATATACGGAGTGACAGAGCAACACCGGGAGGAAATCCAGAGGTTACGAAAAAAACGTGTGTCGTAAAGAAAATGAATGTTTCATGAGCGCGTTACATAACGCCGTCCTGGAGAGTCGATGCATTAAACACGACGCGCGCCTGTCTGTCTCGGTCTTAAGACGAGCACGGCGGTGCCGCGCTGATCCGATTCAGTGGTAAGCAGGAAGTGAGAAACTGATTGGTACTGTATCTCCCAGAGACACACACACACAGAGAGAAGGGAAGACGGAAGAGGGCTTGGACGCGACTTTCATCTTCTTGTCGGAGTTCATCTTGCCACTCGCGCCGCTGCAGTCAGAACGGAGGAGATGTACCGAGCTCAGAGAGGACCCCTCACAGGGCCTTATTTAATGGAGAGTCAGGCAGATTGCTTCTTAGGTGGCTTGTGCAGTGCCTGATTAATGTCCCCCCGTCTCCGCCCTTGTATTTATCTGTTCTCCGGACACGTCCGATTGTGTCTTTATCCGAATTAACTCGCAAATCACAGCCGGCGGCAAGTTCGGCTTTACCTCCCTTTCCCAGTAAAAAAGGAGGAGAGCAGGCCGCAGCTGTTTCAACTGAGGGGCACAGCCCCTTTCTGTAGGAACCTAGGATTTGAACCTGCAACCCTGAGAAGAGCCAAGGCCCTATCCCCCCCCCCCCCCCACACACACACACACACTGACCCCCACGCCTTCGCATACGTCTGCACTTCGCTTCAGCAGATCGATCCGCGAACATCTGACAGCGCGTCTATGGAACACTGTGGGATATCAATTAATAATGAGATTTACTTATTCATTTATTCATTGTGTGTGCTCTGTGTGTGGGGGGTGAGTGAGTGTGTGTGTGTGTGTGTGAGTGTGTAAATGTGTGGGGTTGATACAGTGTTAGATACTATTTAGTCATTAGGTAATCAGAGCAACAATTTAGTCAGGAACATGGCGAACATTGTTGGGCTGAACGGCTTGTTCTCATCATTATGCTATGTTATGTTATGTTCAGTTATGTCAAGTTGTGTTATGTCACGTGTGTATGTGGGTGTGTGTTTGTGTGTGTGTGTGTGTGTGTGGGTGTGTGTGTGTGCGTGTGGATTTGATGAATAATGAGGGCTGGGATCAACTTGTCTGATGTGATCTGCAGGAAAGAACAGAATTAAAACCCAGCAGCTCCGATAAACAGATAAGGACAACGTGATCAGCTGTGTTCAGTTAGAGTTTATGGAGATAGCTAGCCATCCGTATGTTTCCACAGTTGTGCTTTTTGAAGTTATTCATCTTCAACTTCTCCTTAATCTCCTCGAGTTTGGTACAACTGTTTTCCCGAGCAACGATAGCAATATTTATGAGTTTAAAGTTCTCTGAGTATTTGAAATGAGCATGTAAACCTCCTACGCAGACGTTTTGTGCTTGTGCTGTCTGGTGGAATGCATTGCATCATTCGAACCAGAACCACTTGTTTTGGACAGTTATTTTCCGCTGGTCATTTGGATGCTAAATGCAAAAAAGACTCTTTGCACTAAGATCTGCACGTCAAATTTTACAAGCTCTTACTAACTCCGACTTCTGCATGCAGTATTTATTATAATTTAAAAAAATGTTTTTTTTAGCATTACTGTTTGTCTTTTTTATACTATGGAACTGTGTATGTATGTATGATGTTTGTTTGTGGTTTATTGTCTTAAGCCCTCCTTCTTTTAAAAACACACGACAATAAACCTTGACCTTGACCTTGAAATCCACGGGACAGTTTTAACTGCATTTCTCTAACGGATCATACATAGCTCAGGAGGTAAGACCGATTGTCTAGCAGTCAGAGGATTGCCGGTTCAAACCCCGCCCTGGGCGTGTCGAAGTGTCCTTGAGCAAGACACCTAACCCCTAACTCCTAACTGCTCTGGCGAATGAGAGGCATCAATTGTAAAGCGCTTTGGATAAAAGCGCTATATAAATGCAGTCCATTTACCATTTACCATTCACGCCAGCCTGCAGGACAGCTGCTGTCTGAGCTCTGATCTTCAGCACACGTTCAGGGCCCTGTAGAGGGCCCAAGCTCTAAAACTCACGCATTTACAAATGCAAACTCCAGGCTTCTCCTAACGGTCATGGGCCGTTGTTCGATGAGGATTTTTAAAAGATTTTTAAAAATGAAATTTCGGTTCTTTGTTTTTTTTTGTTGTTTCTCCTGAATTGACTGAACCGAATTGATGGAACTGAGCGACTCGGGGGGAGGAAGCGGTTACGGCTGGTTAAATCTGGATCTGGCAGGCTGGCGGTACATACTGACGATGGAGTGCATCTGCAGTCTATAGTCCAGTCTCTCCACTAAGACTCTGGTAACATGACCCTCTCCTGTTTCTGGGGACACCCAGAGGCTGGGGGGGGGGGGGGGGGGGGGGGAGGGGGTGCAGTTTGCGGGCCAACAGGGGGCGGTCTTTCCGATTTACCAAACGAAAATCCAGTGCTACAGCAATGTATTGGAGGGGGGGTGTATTGGGGTTGGAGGCACTGTGTGAGGTCTCATTTGTGGGTTTTGCTATTTGGCGATTCAGGGTTTTTTTTTTTTTGGTCTTAATTGTCTTTCTGTCACTCTGTGAAGCGTCTTTGTGACTGTTCTCTGTAATCTCAGATTAAAACTGACAAGAGGAAGTGGAATTTGTGGCGTTTTGCGAAAGACCCAGCTTTGCCTCTTGCATGGTTGATTGGCACAGTGTGTGTGTGTGTGTGTGTGTGTGTGTGAGCGCGAGTGTGTGCATGTGTGTGTGTGTGTGCGTGTGTGTGTGCGTGAAGTCCATATGCATATGTAGGTGTGTATGTGAGCGCGAGTGTGTGTGTGTGTGTGTGTGCGTATGTGTGTGTGTGTGTATTAAGTGCGATCTCAGTAATTTCAGGAACGGGATGCTACGCACCACTGTGTGTGCCAAATCGACTGGGTGGGTGGGGGGTGGGGGTGGGGGGGGGTGCTGAGCTGAGCCACGACACACAGACCCGCCACTAAGTCAGATCCCTCCCAAATTGTGTTCGGAGAATATCATCCCCCCCTTAAGAGGCGGCGGGGATGGGGGGGGGGGGGGGGGTCCTAAAATAAGCGACACACCTTAGATTTTTGTGGGGCTGTGATATTGATCTGATCCATTACTGGTGGATCATCTGCCAGTGATTCTAGGGGCGGTTTATGAGGTCCAGACTTGCAGTCGCCTTCGGTGACCAGCTTGGGTTGCCAGGCCTGGTCTTCTGCAACCTGGTCGGTTCCAGGAGCTTTTATCCAACCTGATGTTGTACAGGAAAATGCGAAGAATGTCAAACAAAAGTCATGAAATAGACGTAGACATTCAGAATTTTACCTCATAGTCACTATGAGATTTGAAATACAAACACGATTGGTACAGACGATAAAGCAACCAATTTGCCATGACTGTCCCAATATTTTGAATTTATCTGTGCGTCCATGGATTGAGCTGGCTGGGAACGCCATCCCCGACTGGACCATCACCTGCCCCGTTGGTGGTCTCTGATTGGTTGGTTCGCCGCTGGTCCACTTCCTGTTTTTCTGCTCCGTTATCGTACTTTTCATCAAGCGCGCGTTTCCCTGTGAGGAGCGTTACCACACTGACTGTTTGCACTCTGTCACAGAGGATTTACTTTGAGGGGGAGAGAGACAGAGAGAAACAGCTAGAGAGAGAGAGAGAGAGCGAGAGATAGGTAGAGATAAAAAAGAAAGGGATTGAGTGAGCAAATGAGAAAGACAGACAGAAGAGAAGATGAGGAGAGGGAAAGAACGAGATAGAGTGAGGGGGAGAGTGAGAGAATAAGAGAGAGATAGAAAGAGAGAAGGGGGCACAAATAGCGATAGATAGAAAGGGAGAGAGTGGGGGAATGAGAGACAGAGATGGAAAGAGGGAGTGAATGAGAAAGAGAGGGAATGAGAAAGGAAGGGAGCTCACATTAATCCATTAAGCTTTAATTGGCACACAAGGCCCCTTCCAGCCCTGCTGTTCCTGTCGCATCGGACCGCAAATAGAAAATTAGCCCCTTCTCCAGCACAAGACAGGGAACAGAAACCGTGTCTGTCAACGCCAGTCCACTGTCCTGATGATGACAGACAAGCTAAAAAAAAAAACAACAAAGTATCATCCATCATTTGTGTCTGTTTTCTAATTTATCTATTTGCTCATTGATTTTCTCCCTTTATTTTCAACTTCGCATCGGGACATGGGGGGGATTTTTCCCCCCACGATAGGCTGTTGATTGTCCTGATTTTAATTAATTGCATTGAAGTGAGTCGGCCACTGAGAAATGGAGGGGGAGGGGGAGAGGGGCGCGAGTGTGAGCCAAACTGTGTAGGCTAATCATGTTTGAGTTTCGTGGGGGATGGACTAGATTTTCTGCATCAATGATCCCTGAACCCCCCCCCCCCCCTTGGCAGGCATCACAATCAGCTCAGACCCTTCATAAGAGATGTGATAGCGCCCCCACAGGTGTGGCTGAGTCATTGCATATCATTTATTTCAGGCCGAAGACACACCCGTGTGCTCCAGGTCGTTTATGGCTAGCGGGCAGCGCTAGCTGGCAAGCGTTTTCTCCACATGTGACTCAAACCAAGTCTTACAGTCAGGCAACAAAGCGTCATATAAGAGGTCAGTTCTGAAAGAGGGAAACATAACATTACAAAACAAGGTTTGTCGAACGATTCCGTGCCGCAGTTGACCTGACAGTCGCTGAAGCAAAATTGTAGTGGGCTTGACTAATCCTTGGATGGGAGGCCTCGTGGGAAAACTAGCCTGACGGGGCCATTGGAGGCCCACTTTTCAAATGGAATTCCACTGCCCTAGCGCAATGATGGGGACACCATGGAGGAGGAGGTGCCGTCCTTTGGAAGAGACACCGAACCGATGTTCTGATCACACGTAGGGGCGACATAGCTCAGGAGGTAAGAGCGGTTGTCTGGCAGTCGGAGGGTTGCCGGTTCAAACCCCGCCCTGGGCGTGTCGAAGTGTCCTTGAGCAAGACACCTAACTC
>NC_049201.1:75842348-75932348 GCF_013347855.1 Anguilla anguilla | reverse complement strand
TACTGTACTGAACAACCTGTCTGTCCTACTGTACTGAACACCCTGTCTGTCCTACTGTACTGAACTGCCTGTCTGTCCTACTGTACTGAACTGCCTGTCTGTCTTACTGTACTGAACAGCCTGTCTGTCTTACTGTACGGAACACCTTGTCTGTCTTACTGTACTGAACTGCCTGTCTGTCCTACTGTACTGAACTGCCTGTCTGTCTTACTGTACTGAACAGCCTGTCTGTCTTACTGTACTGAACACCCTGTCTGTCTTTCTTACTGTACGGAACACCTTGTCTGTCCTACTGTACTGAACTGCCTGTCTGTCTTACTGTACTGAACAGCCTGTCTGTCTTACTGTACGGAACACCTTGTCTGTCTTACTGTACTGAACTGCCTGTCTGTCCTACTGTACTGAACTGCCTGTCTGTCCTACTGTACAGAACACCTTGTCTGTCTTACTGTATGGAACACCTTGTCTGTCCTACTGTACTGAACTGCCTGTCTGTCTTACTGTACTGAACACCCAATCTGTCTTACTGTACTGGACACCCAATCTGTCTTACTGTACTGAACAGCTTGTCTGTCTTACTGTACTGAACACCCAATCTGTCTTACTGTACTGAACAGCCTGTCTGTCTTACTGTACTGGAGACCCAATCTGTCTTACTGTACTGGACATCCTGTCATACTGCACTGAGCAACCTGTCTGCTTTACTGTACTGAACAACCTGTCTTACTGCACTGAGCAAACTGTCTGTCTTACTGTACTGAACACCCTGGCTGTCTTACAGTACTGAACATCCTGTCTGTCTTTCTTACTGTACTGAATGGCCTGTCTGTCCTACTGTACTGAACAACCTGTCTGTCTTACTGTACTGAACAACCTGTCTGTCTTACTGTACTGTGCAACCTGTCTGTCCCACTGTACTGAACAACCTGTCTTAATTACTGTACTCAACACCCTGTCTCAATCTTGCTTTACAGATTGACCCGTCTCTGTCACAATCCACCTAAAAACCTGTTCCTGCCTTTCTCCAATGAGAAACCTGTGTCCGCTTTACTCCAAGTAACGTGTGTCCATCTCACTCAGCTCTTAACTTCAGTGAGTCACCTGTCCATATCTTACTCCTCTGCGTAGCTTGCCTCTTCACTCACTGTATCGAATGCCCTGTGCTTAAGGGATTTTGGGAAAAATGTACAAAGGTAGAAAAAAAAACATGAGCACATCAGTCTTTTCAGAGGTGCTGGAGTTGTAGGGGAATTCAAATGTTAAACAAAGAAAAATCCAGCAGACTTCTCTGCAACAGCCTTGTTTATTCGGACTATATACCCCCACAAAGCTTTGAGCCTCAGGTCTCCATCAGGTCAGGTATGTACCTGAAGAAAGACTCAAGGGTCGAAACATTGTAACACAGTTCAAATAAATGGGAGCACTGAAGATTAAGTGCGTGGGGGTTTTCCTTCTTTTAACATTTTAGGGATAATGGTCATGTTGCTGCTACCTCATAGGCCAGGTAACAAAGCAACTAGCCAATGGCTGCCACTGACATTAAAAAAAAAAAAAAAAAAAAACACCACGAAAACTTGACTTTCAGGTCTTCTGTTGAAAAGGCTTTGAGGGAATTATCTGCCTGAAATGCCTGGGCTGCACCAGTAATCCCACCCTTCTGGACAGGATTCCCGCTGCTCCGACTTCATTGGACGGTCGCTGATGGACGGCAGGAAGTGTTGTTTTGTCATCTCTCTATCTCCCTCTCTGTCATTGCTTTCTTTCTTTCTTTCCTCCTCTCTCTACCCGATAACTCTCTCTCTCTCTTTCATCGTCTCTCTCTTCTTCTCTCTTCCCCTTCCCCCTCTCTCTTACACTTTCTCTGTCTCTCTCACTTCCTCTTGTGCCTGGACTCTCTCTATCAATCTCTTGCTTTCCCTCTCTCCTCTCTGTCCTTTTCTCCTTCCCTCTCTTGCCCTCTCTGCCTCCCATCTTTCTCTTTCATTCTCTTTCTCTCCTCTGTCTCTCTTTCTCCCTTTTTTACTCACATTCCCTCTCTCTCCCCTCTATCTCCCTCTCCCCCCTCTTTCCTTCTCCTCCCCGTCTCTTTCTCCTGCTCTCTTCCTCTCTCTCTTTCCCCCACCTCTCGCCCTCCCGCTCTTCTCTGTGTCTCTTTCTTCCTCTTCTACTCTCCCACCCCCCACCCTCTCGCCTCCTCCCCTCCTCCCCTCTACGCCTGTGGGATAATGGATGCAGTTGACCTCTGACATACCCCCCCCCCCCCATCATTCCTGGCGGCTCTCAAACCCGAACCTCGCGGTCTCGCTATCGCTGACCATTATAAATTAGCGGGCCGGTTAGCCCGCCGCAGGCTCCGCCCACACCAGGAAAGGGTCACGGCTCAATTATGCAGACTTACCTCCCAGCGGAGAATCTCACGCCGCAGTCAGTGCCGAAGATATTCATCCCCCCAGGAAGCAGCGTGCGCCTATGCACACTCGAACGAAACAGGAAAGACAGACGCCTTAGCATATTTACATTGCGGCGATGGTGCGGGCGCTTGATGAGGGAGCTTATTTAATGGCGAGGGAAGGTAATCGTGCATAAACGCGTTAAAAAAAAAAAAAAAAACGATGTAATGAGCATCGCGTTCAGCGCGGAGTTCATGAATTCTTAATGTTATGTAAGATTCATGGATTTCAGCGGCAATCTGTGGGAGGCCAAGCAAATGAGGCCTTGATGTTCTGTACAGTATGTCAGTGCGTCGCGCAATAAAATACTGAAAATGTACAGAGTATCGTTCCTAGAAAAAATTGGTAAATGGTAAATGGTAAATGGACTGCATTTATATAGCGCTTTTATCCAAAGCGCTTTACAATCGATGCCTCTCATTCGCCCAGGGCGGCGTGTCGAAGTGTTAAAATATTTTAATTAAAATATTTTAATTAATTGTCAAAATATTCTTAATATACTATATCCATATCAGTGATTGTATGCAATGTTGCCTGTTCTCTAGCAGATCTACCATCCTATAGGTCTCTCATTTTGAATATGTTAAGCTAAGCAGGGTTGGGTGTGGTTAATAATTTAGATGGGAACCAAGCTGTGCTGGAAGTAGTGCTGGAAGGTGGGTATCTGAACAGTCAAATACAGTGATGGGGACACTGTGTTGTAGGATGAGCCTCATATGAGACCATAACCCAGGTCCTGACTCACAGGTCCTGAGATCATTAAAAACCCTATGGAACTCTCTAAAGTATTGATATAGTAATCTATAGTTTTTTTTTTTACGTTCTGTGATCAATTAAATCCGTTTACAACACAGTCAACTAATCTCTTGGTTTCTTGGTTCTGAATTGGTGGCCAATTTTAAGAAGAAAATAAAAACCAGCAGACTCTGTTACTTGACAGGAACAGGAGGTGCAGACCCATTATAAAGCATAATGAAATAACGGCATTCACTTAATTATATCATCGTTATAACCCGTAATTCAGATGAGCCATGACATCATCCATGTTTATTCCACAATTTATGAAACGTATTCTTCATCCTCTGCATCAAACATCATAATTTACCACTGTGTACTAGATAATCTAATGAACAACACACACACACACACACACACACACACTTACTGATAACTATGTCTTATGAGGTCCGACACGCAAGCACACACACACACACACACACACACATATGCAAATAATATAGTAAAAGAGATTCTCTTTTCTTTATTCTAGATATATTTTCTCTTTATTCGCAGGTAGATTCTTCATCATGATACCGGAATAGGTAGAAATGAGTAGACTCACTGTACACACGTAAAACACACGTGGTTTCATGGTGCGTCCCTCTCCGCTGCGGAAACCACAGAAGAAGAGGAGGCCACACAGGAGGTCTTACGCAATGGACACGGACCGACGAGGGACGGCACTGCACGCCACATACATTAGCATCTTAATTCTCAGTCATGTCGGTTGTGTGACCCAACAAAAAGTTTATGTTCTCACAGAACGATGAACATCACTTTCATTGGTCCGTATAACATCATCTTACTACCCCCCCCCCCCCCCACCCCATCCATCCATCGTCTCTGTGCTGTTATGGCTCTCTCGTGGCTCGCATTTATTTTAAATGGCTCAGACCCCCCCCCCCCCCCATATGAACAAACTTGGGCCGATAAGGCAGGAGAAGATCTTCTCTTCTCAGAAGATCTGAAGTAGATTAATGGCTTGAGCTCTATGTATTTTACATTGTATTGTTGTTTAGTTTTTTTAATTTTTTTTATTTAATCATGCATTAGTTTCTTCAGGAAAAACATTTACAAAGGCTATGAGAGTCTTTTTTTTTTTTTTTTACAACGAGGAACTAATGTACAGAAATGTAAAATGTCTAATCACAATGTGCATTTTCTTACTGGAGCATACAGTCAAATGTCACTGTGCAGTGCTTTTAGGAATTCACAGGTAAGCACCCTGCTCTTAAGCACTGAAACGTTCCAGGCATACTTTAAACGGGAAACGTGCCAAATGAGAGAGGGAGAAATAGACTAAAAACGATCTCTTTAACTCTCAGAAGCCGAAGCAAATTCTCCTCAAAGCCGAAGTGAACTCTCCGAAGGGCCAAAGCAAGAAAAAGTGTTGCAAAAAAACCAAAGAAGAACGAAGCGACGCTCTCTGCGAACACTCTCTCCGCGATGGAGTCTTCTTCTCTGGGGAATCCTCAGTAGCATCGCTTGAACTTGACGAGCTTCTGGAAGGCCTGCTTGAACTCGTCGTTGAAGGCGGTGTAGATGACCGGGTTGATGAGGGAGTTCAGGTATCCCAGCCAGGTGAAGACGTCGAAGAGGACGGGGTCGAACCAGCAGTCCTTGCAGATGGCCATGACCAGCGTGCCCACGAAGAAGGGCAGCCAGCAGACGATGAACGCGCCCAGGATGACGCCCAGCGTCTTGGTGGCCTTCCGCTCCCGCGCCGCGCAGATCCTCTTCCTCTCCAGCACGCTGTCCGCCAGCTTCACCTTCACGCTGTTGGCGAAGAGGGGCGAGCCGCCGCCCGCCTGAAGCCCCGCCTCCTGGGCCACCGAAGAGTTGAGGGAGCAGAGCGACGACCCGGCCGACGTCTGGATCAGCTGGGCGGTGGTGAAGCGCTTCCCGCGCGCGGACGGCGTCTTGAAGATCCGGGAGCGGGCCGCCACGTAGATGCGCCCGTACAGGATGACCAGCAGCACGGTGGGGACGTAGAAGGCCCCGAAGGTGGAGTAGAGGGTGTAGGAGATCTGGTCGGTGTTGACCACGCACTCCGTCAGCTCCTCGTGGGCCTTGGCCTGCCGCCAGAAGAGCGGCGGCATGGAGATGGAGATGGAGATCACCCACACCACGGCGATCATGGCGGCGGCCCGGCGGGTGGTCCGGCGCTTGGAGTACTCCAGGGCGTCGGTGATGGCCCAGTAGCGGTCCAGTGCGATGACGCACAGGTGCAGGATGGAGGCGGTGCAGAAGGTGATGTCGGAGGAGAGCCAGACGTCGCAGAAGATCTGGCCCAGGGACCACGTCTTGCTGACCGTGTAGACGATGCTGATGGGCATGACCAGGATGGAGACCAGCAGGTCGGTGACCGCCAGCGAGCCGATCAGGAAGTTGGCGGGCGTGTGGAGCTTCCGGGTCAGGAAGATGGTGGTGATGACGAAGGCGTTGGAGAGCACCGTCGCCAGGGTGACCACAGCCAGGAACGCCGAGAGGGAGATCTGGAGGCCCAGCAGGGTGTTTTTGTCCCACGACGGGATGGGATCCCCGGGGGTCTCCTCGGTGGCGTTGCCGAAAAACTGGTCCTCCGTGCCATTCCCCAGATCCATCCCAGAAGCCCCCGCCAAACCCCGTAGCACTTCCAGTTGAAGGTTTAGGAGCGGATCCTCACCAGACGCACCTCACAGGGGGAACGCCAGGACTCTGAGCTTCGCTGTTCGGCATGCTGCCAGATAAAACCGTCCCCCGGTCGCAGGCTCGCCGGGGGGGGGGTCGTCTCGCGCGAAATCGAGTGAATCAGAGCTTGTCCTGGGACATGTTCGCGCGCGGTTGTCAGATCGTCATGCCGATACCGTTTGGGCTGTGTCACGCGCGGCTCTCTAGGAGCTGGGGAACTTAGCGCCTGCCCTCACTGTCACGGCCTCACAGATCTTATCCTCTCTTCCTCTTACCCTCCTCTTCCTCTCTGCCATTCCAAACGGAAAGCGCACCCCCCCCCCCCCACACTCGAGGCCAGTCACCGAGACCCCCCACCCCTCTCCCGCTGTGCCTATGGACTCAAGAAACAGCTCTCAGGAAGGCTCGCATCGTCTATCTTTCTAACTGTATAAGGCAGGTCTCAATCACGACTACTGCTGGTTTTACGCTATTTCTTTACTTATTTTGGTTGCTCGAGATCACTGTCGGGACGAGGGACGAGCGGGCCGGCCAGCCACATCGACAGTCTCGGGCCGCGGCGAAACGCATCGGAGGATTCACAAGTTGTGCGAAGCAGCCGCTGGTTAGGCCCTTGTTGGGCCGGCGCTGTTCAGGGAATCTGGCAGAGAGACTTTCCAATTACAGACGATTGCCTTGTGATGAAAACAGAGACGCGGGGAGGTTTAACGATGTGACAGGGGGAGCTGGTGCCAGGAGGCCTCGTTCCAACACTTCTCCCTCCTCAAATAACCGCCTGTCTCACGAGTGGGCGGGGCACCGAGACAGAACGTTCAATCCGAGATGAGCCTTCCAACGCGGCGACTGTTCTGGAACAGGGCAGGGGAGGGTCCTGCCGCAGCTGTTTTCTGATTGGACCTCAGGCGGACGGAGAGAGGCTGACAGGTGCGAGCCATCAGGCTTGATCTCTCTCAGGTGAGGTTCCGTATGTCTGTTTGTCCTGGGGGGAGAGAGAGAGAGAGAGAGAGAGAAAATACAAAGAGTTATTAACAGAGAAATGACACAATGAGTGAAGTCTTTGCACATTCACACACTCGCCGCATGCGTGTACACACACACGCACCTGTCACACACTCGCATGCATGCACACGTGCACACAAACACACACTCACACACACATACTCACGCACGCACGTGCACACAAACACACTCACACACACACACACACTCACACAAGTGCACACAAACACATACACATTCACATCACGCACACACACACCTTCCGCAAGCACGCATGCATACGTGCACACAAACACACACTCACACTCACACACACATACTCACACACACACGTGCACACAAACACACACTCACACACACATACTCACACACACACGTGCACACAAACACATTCACACTCACACACACACTCACACACACACGTGCACACAAACACATACACATTCACGTCACGCACACACACACCTTCCGCAAGCACGCATGCACACATGTGCACACAAACACAAACTCACACACACATACACACGTCACGCACACACACCTGCCGCACGCACGCACACGTACACAAACACACACTTACACACACACAAGCATGCATGCACACATGTGCACACAAACACACACACTCACACACACACACACAAACACACACACACACACAGCAGACTCTGTACAGTAGGTTGTATAGTAAGTCAGACTCTTCATATGAAATTCAACGCATCAGCCTTGCTCATTACTATTCCCCACACAGCCAGCTCTGTACCCCCCTGCACCTCCCCCCCCAGCCCCCTGACCCCCGCACCCTTCCCACAGTAGAGTGCGAAGCGTAGGTTTCAACAGCTCCCTAATTATGACTGTGAAACTCCCCCCCTCCCCCCGCAATCCATCCATCAGACATCACTCTAAACAACCAGGGCCTGCGAGGTTTCCCATTGGCTGAGGGAACAACAACATGAAGTGGGCTTGTGGGGATGGTGGGCATGGGGGGGGGGGGGGGGGGGTGCATGGGGGTGGGAAGGATAAGATGGAGGAGGATAAAGCAGTAATAAAATGGCTCTCTCCGTGCACGCCCCCCCCCCCCCCCCCGCCACCGCCCCGCTACGCCTCCGGGTCTTATTCATTTAATTGGCCGGAAATTGAATTCAAAAGCGGCTCACGGCGAGCGCAATATCCCAGAGTCAGGAGGGCCGGCGCGGGCCTTCCGGAACATTCTCTCGCACCCGCCACCGGGCCCGTGAGCCCGAAGCAAGGGATGCCTCCGGCCAAAAAAATAATAATAACAATAATCATTTTTTTAATAAACTTTCGCTCTGAAACTGGAGAGGGCTCTACTGGAATCTACCGGAGAGGGGGAACTCGCTAACGAGACCTGTGCGTTACAGCCCCCCGGGTGCGTCCCACTGCTTTTTACTCCCCCCCCCACTACCACTCGTCTCCTACCAGGAAGCACGTGGAGGGAAGGAGGGGAGGAAAGGAGGGGAGGAGACGAGTTTGAAGCCGCCTTCACCAGTACAGTTCTGTGCGCGTCGCTGGTCTCCTCAGATATTGGGGACACCGGAGGGAGGAAGGACACAAAGATCGGTTTCTGGGGCACAGAGGACACGAGCTGGCAGTGCAGGAAAGGAGGATACTTTTTTTGTATTGTGACACACCCCCCCCCCCCCCTATCCTCAGGGGGTACGTGAGGCCTGGATTTCACCCTTATTTAGGTCTTAACTGTTCCCCAGACTCAGGGGCAGAGCTAGCCTGTCATACATACATACGGGAGCAAGGCATGATGACAAATAGAGTGTCACGCATAGAATAACACAGAAAACGAGCAAGTCCGTTTTAAAGATACGATACATTTCAACGTCAGCCCTGATTTAAACTCTGAGGAAAACATTGTTCAAAAACTTCTCAGCATTGTAATAATCACTGCGCAATTAATAGTGGGAGTTGCAGACCACTGCATATCTATATATATATATATATATATACATATATTTATTTTATTTTTTTAACATAGCTGCTGCAATGTTACTTGTCAACATTTATTCTACAATGTTAATGTCCATGCTTGGGTACTCAGGGGGCCCCCCATGACTGACATGATATGGGTGCACCACAACCACGGCACCCCCCCCCCCCCCTTGCAAATTCCACTCCTGCCCAGACCCCAGCCTATCCAAACCTTCATTCTGCGTTGCTACATTTCGCCATGGGAAGATTTCATGACCAAAAAACAGCACAGACGCCTTGAATCTCACACAGTGGTATTGTTAAACGGGTTATATCTAACTTATTTCTTTACTTTACGTCACTGCCATTTATCAGACGCTCTTACTTACAACACAAAAAACACCAGTGCAAAGTGCAGTAATTCCCCAGGGGAGGGGGGGGGGGGGGGGGGGTTACTAAAATCCTGAGAGAAGCAGCAAGTGCAAGAATCCCAGAGATAATTCCAGTCGCCAGCCTAAGTTGGAATCTAGCAGGAACCAGCTTCTGCTCCAGCTGGATGCCATCTGGAATCTGGTGACGGTCTGTGGCCTGCATGCCAAGCTGACTCACCAGCTAGAGCTGGTCTTGCCAGCGCGGCTGCTTATCTCAACCATCTTGTTGCCGGCATGACCATCTTCAAACCGGCTTCAATCCTGCGAGAACCCCCTTAAAACCAGAAGGACCATCTGAAAACCAGCACGACCATCTTAAAACCAGCAGGACCATCTTAAAACCAGCAGGACCACCTTAAAACCAGCAGGAACATCTTAAAACCAGTCTGGAGCCAAGCTGAGATTTACACCAGGGAAGGGAACTCTCAACTGTCAAACGTCTCAGCGACCCTTCTCGACGTTAAAACCAAGCTATATAAACAGGAACAGAGCTACTATAATGAGCACTGAACTACAATATGTAAACAAGAAGACCAAAGGACTGCAGGCTCGGAAAAACAGAGAAGTTACACGCAACAAAGTGTTGGGAGTAGGAGCCAATTTATGCCCTCATCCTGTGTTTCAAGATGGCCGACATCTAATCGAATGCTCTAACTGACCAACTGCACGCTGACTAACCAAAAAAAAAACAAAAAACAAAAAACAAACATACTCACGTGCACTTGATTTCTCTCACGTAAAAAATGTATTAATATTGACCTCTGCGTGACCCTGTTCTTGGAAGTGTGATTGTCATGCGGGCCGCGAGCAGCCGTGCTGACAGACTGACAGGTTGACAGATGTGTTGAATGCGTGTGAGGGCCTGTCGCAGATTGGTCTCATAACCTGTAACCTTCTGCGAGTCCTCTTCGCTGTGGCTACTTCATTAGGGACCCCGCAGATTTACGGGGCCCATTCAAGCAGTTCCGGGCATTCGGTAATTGAATTGAACACATATCCTCCTAAGATTCAGCAATGCGTTTTATGTAGGGGACACGCGTCTGTGGTCCGGTGTTCTACTGTGCTTTCATCTGCCCTACAAGGGACATTCAATTGTGTCAAAAATAATGAAATACATTTGAAGTGTCTACACAGGAGGCTACGCAGTCTTATCACTATGCAGTAAAAATATATTTTCAGACATGGAATATGCTGGCCTTCTGCAAAAAGACTGAAATATGGAATACATTGCCATTTGTTTCCTGAGTGAACTGTGCACATCCAAAAGAACATATTGCTAATTACATTATTTAGTAAAAATAACAATATAACGGCTTGCTCTGGAATACGTTTGGCTCCACAGATGTTTGAGGAAGTGTAACAACTCATCGGATTTAAAAGGTTGTGCAGTAGGCCTATATTTTGTTTATGGCTTTGTGCTAATGGATTGGTTTAATTTGAACATGGAGGGGCACTATTTCCAGCAACCTCCCCCCAAACTTGTGAGAGCTTCAGGCACCAAGAAGCACAGCTGAAGCTCAGTGGTGGCTTTGGAAAAGCAGTAAGTGCTGACTATTTCAACTACGCTACGTACAGCTACTTTTTTATTCAAGCCATGCTAGCACAGCCATAGAAAAGCAGCTATTTTAATTGACTTGAAATACCGCAGTTACACCACAGCTAACACTAGCCTGCCATACCACAGTTAATGTCAGCCTCCTATATCGCAGCTAATGCTAGTCTCCTATACCACAGCTAACACTAGCCTTCTATACCACCACTAACACTAGGCTCCTATACCGTAGCTGACAGCTAACCTCCTATACCACAGCTAACGCTAGGCTCCTGTGCTACAGTGTACATATGTACCCTGTAAAGAGTTGAATTTACACTGGTCATTCTACTGTGCAGCCTCTTACACCACAGCGAACGCCAGCCTCCTGCACCACAGCTAAATCTAGACCCTGTGTTCTGAACCCGTCCCTCCCCCCCAACCCCCCGCAACCCCCCCCCGCTACCCCCCCCCCCCACCCCCCCACCCCACCAGGGAGCCAGGGACGGCGCTATGAGTGTTAGGGAACTTGACAGAACAGCAAAAGCACTTACCCCAGGCCCGCTGAGGTTAAAGCAACCTGTCACACACAACAAGCTCGCCGCATGTAGACAGGAGCCCCCCCCGGCACCCCTCCGCGCCCCCCTCCGCGCCCCCCCCCCAATTCCTACCTCCCTGGTGCGGCCTGACCTTACAAGCACAGCGCAGCGCAGGCCCGTTGGAACGAGAGCTCTTTAATTGCCCGAGTTAGCGCGCTAATTACGGTCTCGTTCTCAGCGTGCGGCCGGCTGTGCGGTTTCGACGCACACCTGGCGGAAGAAGTTCGCGGCAGGTGACGGCACATGCGAGCACGCGGAGGGAATCGCCAGTGTTAGAGAGCCTCGCTCGTGAAAAACCTCAACCCCCCAAGCCCCCCCCCCAGCCCCAATCTCCCCCCCCCGAACACGAAAAAACAACATCCTGACCGCTGACCGCAAGAGACTGCCGTCAGCTACAGGGCCCTGGTGAATTAACCTCACAGCACTGATCCTGCTATTAATGCCAGGGTTTGACAGGTATTTCTTTAATTAGCCTGCTTGTTCGCTCATTCATTTTTCAAAGTGACATATCGTGCCTTCGTACATTGTTGCTTTAACTCCCTTGGTTGGTCACAGAGCATATATAATTTTTCAAGAAATTTGATGAAAAAAAACAAACAGAAAAGCAAACCAAAGAAAAAAATAAATTAAAAAACCCACCAGCTCATAGTAAATGGTCAATGAGGAAATGCTACAGGATAATTATATAAATATTTTCATAAATAATTAGCGGCAAGAACAAAGGAGAAACAACACAACACGCGTGTACTTGGTGCAGAGGTAAGAAAACAAGTCTTCAGGGGAGCTAACTAAGCAGGTTTATGGCTATTTGGCCATAAATAACGGATTGTTGAACCGAAAATATGTTCGGGGGTTTAATTATGCGTGCGTGGGGCTGCAGTCACACCTTTCCAGGTGCGAACTGCGCCGTGATTCCACCGCGCAGGATTCCGCTCGGGTGAGCCAATCGGAAAGCTCAGGCACAATCCGCTGAACGATGATTGGCGGAGTGGCATGCCGTTGCCGTGCCAGCACAATCTCTCTGGCATCCTCAGGGCACGGAGGAAGGGGACGGAGAAAAAAGTCGAGCGTGTATTTATTTGAAGAACATTTTAAAAAGCCAGGTTGAGTGGGATGTTATTTTGCAGTTAAAAAAAGAAAAGTCATTAGCAAATCATTATCTTTTATTCATGTTTTTGCAGCTGGCCTTTTTTTAAAATTAGTTTTTTATTTTATTATTTAATTTTATTTTTTTTTTACGAAATGGACAATCCAAAATGGATTTGTGTCTTTGCTTGCTATTCAAGCTCCATCTTGAAAACCATCGTATGCATATGATAATGCAGAGCTTTGAAGAACGGGGATAATTCTGCTCTTTCCGTGCGGCTGCTCGAAAATTCATAGCACAGTTTTCTCAGTAATTTAAAATTTGCAGGGTTTCAGGGGACATTTAATGGGATTCAGCCACCCAGAGAAAGAGCGAGAGAGAGAGAAGGAGAGAGATATTAATTAACGATTAATTAACGACCCTTAATCAATAGAGCCTAGCGTAAGTACCACAGTTGTTTGTGCTGTGGCAAAACTTTGATCAAGTGGTTTCTTATTTTTGCTGGTTTCTGGCAAAACTTTTTAATGCCTTCTGACAGAGTAAGAGAGATAGAGAGAGAGAGGAGAACAGAGAGAGGGGAAGGACAGAGAGAGAGAGAGAGAGGGAGAGAAGGGAAAGAGAGAGAGAGAGGGATGATAGGGAGAGGAGAGAGAGAATAAGTGAGGGGGGTAGGGTGTGGACTGAAGACAGAAAGCTTTCATCTTTGCATGTTTAACAATGAATGTCTTTTTTATATAATTGTTTGCTTAAATTCTGTTTTCTGTTGGGATGAGTGTTGTGTTTGCGTGTGTGTGTGCGCAGGTGAGTGTGTGTGTGTGTGCGTCTGTGTGTGGGAGAGAGGGAAGGCTGCTCATGTTGTTGTTAATGTTATCTATGACATTAGCTCAAGTATTCACTGCTTTGACAACACAAATTATCTTGTCAAGCAAATAAAGCATACTTAAATCTGAATTTCCAATAGAGAGGGAAGCATTTTAGCAGAGAATGCATGAGCACTCATTCCACACAGCATTCATTGCAACAAAAACAGAATTTACACAAACAATGACATAACAAATGGTGTGCAAGCCTCATAAACACACACTGACACTCTCTCTCTCTCTTTCACACAGACACACACACACGCGCAATGCATACACACACACACACACACACACGCGCAATGCATACACACAGAAACACACACACACACACGCACACACACACACACACGCAATGCATACACACAAACACACGCACACACACACGCACACACACACACGCGCGCAATGCATACACACAAACACACGCACACACACGCAATGCATACACACACAGAAACACACACACATTTGAACACAGCTGCTTTGGTCACTGCGACACGTTGGCACGTGAAATTATACGCAGACAGGTGGAGCCAGCGTCCTTTTGAGCATCCAAACAGGCCGTCACCCGTCCCCAGTCCACCCTGACAGGTGAACGTAGGGGGGGGGCAGATGTTGCTCCTGCCAGTTTTACCCCGAACGCGGGTGGCTTATTAGGCTGATTGTAATGCACTTGTAATGAACAATAAGCCCTGTCATGCCGTGCCAGCATTTTCCTTTGTTGGTTCTGGACTGAAACATCACAGGACTACCAGCCTCCCAACTGAACACCTGCGGCCCGTAATCTAAATCTGTCCCTGGCTTGAGCCGGGCTGTCCTTAAAAACTACACAGCCTGAAAACTACTGGACCGCACAGGCCTGCCGTCAGGTCCCATGTGAGAACTTGCTTGTAAATGGTGCTGTATGACAGTAAGGATTGATTGATTGATTGATTGGTTGTTAGATTGATTGACTGAAGAGTGCAACGTTGTACCACTCTTCATGACACAGTGCTTGCTCCACCCATCAGACGCAGTAAAATGCTGAAGTGAGCCACAGCAGCCGTTAGGATCATGTCACAGGCATGACTGCCATCTCTGAGGTCACGGGTCAAGGGTCAAGGGTCGCGTGGGATTTATCTGCCGGAGCAACCTGTTGCCGGGCCCGATCCATTCCAGAGCAGGGTCATACATTTACCCTGACAAGACCATACAGTTTCACACACACACACACACACACATACTCACACACACACCTGGCTGTACTCCTTAAGCTCTAGTTTAAGAGCCTTGCACACAGCTCTTAAACATGTGGCAGATGCACACAATTACTTCTGAATCTCAGAACATCCTGCTTTCAGGGAGCGATGAATGGAAGCAATGAAAGGGTGAAAAATGCCTGGACTCCTGCCTTACAGTCAAGGTCATTCGTGTTATTATTCAAGGTTATTCAAAAATGTTATTTTCCGCACACAGAGAGAATTGAGGAATGGGTAAGACAACAAAAAAAACAAACAAATAATATTTAATAGGGTGGAAAACGGTAAACCGGTTGTCACACGGTAAATTTTACAGCCAGTTCTGGAATGGCAGTTTTTCATAACTCTGTCTCGCTCACAGCTGTGGGTGAAGAGCTTGTGCCTGAAAACTGTTTTCCTCTCACCAACGCCAACGCAATCAGAGATATTCCTTCGGAGAGAGAGAAATAGAAAGAGAGAGAAAAGCGAAAGAGGTAGAGAGATAGTGAGAGAGTGTGTGAGAGAGAGAGAGAGAGAGAGAGAGCAAAAATAGAGCAAAGGAGTGGAAAAGGGTGAAGAAGATTTCGCTGTAAGGGAGAAATTGACCTTGTGATAGCTTTCACTTTGGGGAAAATGATTTCTCTTTCTTCTCTGTGTGATTACTGCGGAATAAAGAAAATAAAAGTAGATGGCTGGTGGCTGATTTGGTTCGGTGTTGGCCACAGGAGGAAAAGGGGGGTAGGGGCTGGGGGACGGCAAGTGAATTAAATTCAATTTATACAAAAAGCGAAGAAGATGAGATTTTTTTTGTGGCAAATGGCTCGGGGAGCGGAGCGCTGGACGTGACCGGGGTGTGATGACACTGCCTGGAATCTGAAGCTCAGAGGAAAAGGGGTGCATTCATGCCAAAGCAGTACATTTACTGCACCTGTACCTGCCTCAGCCTTTTTTTTTTACAGGATACAATGAGCAGCAACGTCCTGCGGTTCTGATCAGCGATGTGGGTGATGCTGTTCAGAGGGGTTTATCTGCATTAATAACATCACAATGCAAGGCTTACAAAATCCATTGGTTGCAGAGAGCTTGCAATATTCTCCTAAGCCTCCAAAATATATTTTTTGACTACTTACTGTGCTACTTTATGTATATTTTTTTAAAACAAGTTTCAAAACGTTTTTGTTTTGTTTTTTTTGGGGGGGGGGGGTTTAGCTTTATTGGAGAGCACAGGGTAGACAGACAGGAAGTATGGGGAGTGAGAGACATGCGACAAAGGTGGCCGTGGCCGGATTCAAACCGGCAACACCGCGGCGCACAGCAAACGTGTGGCTGGTGCCCCACAGGCTATGCCACAAGAGGGCCCCTTAAGCCAAGTGCAGCTGCAGCCGGGGAAGCATTAGCGGCTAACGCCTCACCGCAGAAGCATTAGCGGCTAACGGCTACGGGTAGCTGCAGAAGCACGAAGCCTGATTTACACTTTGTCGCACGGCCATCTCAACAAGTGTCGTGCGACAGAAAGACACTATAAAAAATAGTGTGAAATTAAAAAGAAATAGGGGAGGAATTAATTTTATACCTACTTTTGTTTAAGAAAAATTGATGCAAACAGAAAAAAAGAAGGCGGGATTAACTGAGATTAACTGGATTTCAGATTAACTGAAAATAATGACGTATCCATGACAACGAATTGCGGTGTTCCGTTTGGCTGGCCAATCAACACTGCGACAAAGCACGAAGTTCTGCGACGTAACAAAGTTCTAGAGGTGTGCAACGCTGAAAACCCGTCATTTCTGTCACGCGACGCTCGTAGAAAGGGTCGTGCGACGAAGTACAAATCAGGCTCTGCTCTGGTTCCTGACCTCAGGGCGTGCATCTAACAGACTACGATTACTGCGCCCCCCACACTGTCCTACTCTAAGCCAGGGTGACGAGGTAATAGAGTTTTCCCCACACTGTCCTACTGTAAGCCAGGGTGGCGGGGTAATAGAGTTTAATCTCCCATGGTGCACTGGGACAGCTGATGATGTAATTACCCTGAGGGCTCAAGCAGTACCTTACGAGGCTTTCAATTTTTTCAATTCAAGTTGCTTTATTGGCATGAAATACAAACGTACTTATTGCCAAAGCATACATATATAATATGTAAAATAATAATAATATTAAAATAATAATGGTAAATGTAACAATATATACAAATAACAGCATATACAATAACAGCAACAGAAGTAAATCAATAAATATGTACATGTGTTTATATGGGGTGGGTGGTCACTCACTGTCCCTCAGGTTGAAGCTGAAATGAACTGTGCCGCAAATGAGGCTTTTCACTCATCCGTCCCCACGCACCTGCACACAATGAACGCCCGTTATTTTTATTTGGGGGGGGGGGGGGGGGGGGGACGGACCGTTTGCTCGTAACAGACGAAGGCCTAGGTCTGAAATTGGCGAACGATCGCCCTCTTTATTTTCATCAGGGGGGCCAAGGCAAAAATAAACACTCCGCCAGCCGCCATCTGACAGGAAGGCAGCGCGGCGCACGGCGATCGGGAGGACGATCGCTCAGAGAGATGAGATTACTCCCAGAACACGACTGGCCCTGAGACGCAGACACACACGTGGCCCTGGCCCTGGCTCCGGATCAGGCAGAAATGAGATCAGTGTGTCTGTGTGTGTGTGTGAGTGTGCACAGGTGTGTGTGTGTGTGTGTGTGTGTGTGCGTGTCTGTGTGTGTGTTTGTGCACAGGTGTGTGTGTGTGTGTGTGCGTGTGTGAGTGAGTGAATGTGTGTGCATGTGCATGTGTGTGTGTATGTTTATGGCTGTGTGTTTGTGTGTGTTTGTGTGCGCATCTAAGACGGAACTAGAGAGAGACAGAGGAAAATACAACTCTGAATACAGAGTCTCAGTGCTGGACTGACACCCATGACAGGCTCCATTCCAGTGAACCTCTCCAATCACTCAGCTGACTGCAGTAGATCACTCAGTGTCACAGAGACCAGAGCCATCATGCTCTCGAACCATGTCCCTAACCTAAACGTCTTCAGCAAAATCCGCAGCTGCACGTATTAATACTGTCCTCTAAAAGCTCGGCCACTTGCCATGGATTGCTGTCAAAAAAAGTAAAACTTACAGGACCTTTTTAAAGAAGATAAAGATGCATGCGAACAGGACCTCGTGTTCCCATGCGTTTGCAAACGGAAAGACAAAATCACCTTTATTCCTCCGGGGCCACCTCGTCTCTGTTACACCACAACAGGAAATTACACCCCCCCCCCCCACCCTGACACCCCCCCGAACCCCCAGCCCGACTACACCTGCCCCTGTTTCTGGAAAGCGGTGAACATCTGGCACCGTTCCTGCTACCGGCATTAAAGGACTGTCACTCACATAGCCCCGCCTCTCCAGCCCCTATGATGTCATAATGCAGATTTTGGCAACAACGCTTCCTGACAGCACGTCCAATGACAACTCTATTTTCTGCCCCATTGTTATTTATGCAGCGTTTTTTAGTTTTTTTTTTGACACGCTTTTTTTTTTTTTTGCTGAAAATTAACAGGCGTGCGGAAGAGGGTTGAATTAGTAATTTTTGAAAGTCTCTCGCTGGCAAATGTTTGGGATGTCACCAGGTCTCTGCGACATCACTTGACCTAACTCCTCTCCCGGGGTGGGTTATGAAGGAGGAAGGGCTTTGCAGCTCTCTGTGTGACTGTGAGCACTACCTGAATCGAGGAGGAGGGGGGGAGGTTAAGGTTTGGCTGTCAGATCTGGGGGGGGGGGGGGGGGGGAGCACACATTACACCCCTCCATAACCTAAGGACCCAACAGCAATGAGAAAAATGGAAAAAAGGGAGGTGGGTGGGGGTGTGGGGGACAAACACAGGCAGCCTCACTGTGCCTCGACACACAGCCCAGCCGCTCGCGTCTGCTGTCTGCGGCCGTCCCACGGCGTGTAATTAATGATGGCGCCGATAAAAAAAAAAACTAAACAAGACGGAGCAGCGGAAATGAAAGAGAAGGATGGAAAAAAACAGTCCGTCCGTCCGTCCGTCCGTCTGTCTGTCCGTCTAGACGGGATGATCGGGGAGAAAGCGTTCTGGCACTGCTCGCTTGCATTAGAGCGAAAATCGGTCGCCATGGAGCTTGTCTGACCACCCCCCCCCCCACCCAGCCCCCAGCATGGGCACTGGTTTGTCTCGCCCATACACGCAGTCCCCAACCCCACCCCCGCCCCGCCCCGCCCCGCCCCGCCCAACCCCCCATGCCCCCCCCCCGGGACGGCGTGACTTCTGCCTCCTCTCGGCCCTCCCCCTCCACACAGCCAGGCAGGGCTAATGAATTAGTCTAATTAATCTGACTAATTAGTTTAGCTGGAATGAGCCTCCGGCGTCCGTCGCCTACTCAGGAGGGATCTTGGCCGCCGTTGATCGAGCGCCCGTGCGAACATTGAGCCGCTCCGGCCAATCCACAATCGAGAAGCCAAGGCCCGTGGTCCGAGGACCTCAGAGCGGGGATGCTGATTTAGGAGATCGATATTCACGAAGCGCCTCAGAGATCATTCATTTGACCTTTCGCGCCAACCGGGTGGGTCAATTGAGAAAGCCTCCATTTTCTTTGGCAGTTGACACCCGGAGGAATCAAAGTGGGTGGGAACACAAAGAGACTGTCTAGCCAATCAGATGCTGGTGCTGATTGAGTGGCCAGACGGTGGGGGACGCAGGGTGGCTGTGCAGCGTAATCGGTTGGAGAACTGGGCTCACTACTTAGAAGTTGCCAGTTTGACTCCCAGGCAGTCGGTAGCACTGTTGCCTCACAGCAAGAAGGCCGTGGGTTTCGAATCTCGGCTTGGGGCCTTTCTGTGTGGAGTTTGCATGTTCTCCCCGTGCCCGTGTGGGTTTCCTCCGGGTACTCCGGTTTCCTCCCACAGTCCAAAGACATGCAAGTAGGCCGATTGGAGACCCTAAATTGCCCATAGGTATGAGTGTGTGAGTGAATGGTGTGTGTGCCCTGCGATAGATGGGCAGCTTGTCCAGGGTGTATTCCTGCGTCTCGCCCAATGCATGCTGGGATAGGCTCCAGCACCCCCTGCGACCCTGCTCAGGATAAGCGGGTATAGATAATGGATGGATGGATGGATATATACAGCAGTATAAATGGATGCTATGAGCCACAGGCCCTGATGGTTTTTGTTGCTGCTCAGCGCTTAATTGATCAACTAAAGCGGTCGATTACACATTTATCGCACATCACCCGGTTTCTCGGGTCTGAAATGGTTGCTCTTATTGCGGTGAAAACAAAACACCGGCAGAACCTGCGGCTCTCCGGGACCAGGAATAAAAAGCACTGCCTCCCTCCAAGCCACTGGGTTTACATTAGAGTGAGAGGTGCACAACCTGAGCTGATCCATTTCAGGATTTTGTGCCAACTTCGGCACTTAATTATTTAATTCGCTCAATCGTAGCTCGATCTGACATTTGTGTCAGCACCAGCTACGGCCACACAGACTGCAAGTGTACCCTAAAAGATGTTACTGTGCTCGAGTACAGGAGTGAACCAGCGTAGTTCATAGAGCTGTCAGAAAATGAACAGTAGGGTAACTGGTTGGAACAAAAAACCACCTCGCAGGCCGGCCCTCCGGGACCGAAGTTGTGTGCACCTGCATTTAGAGGGATTCAGCAGACAACCTTGTCCATGAGTTACACAAGCTTGCACATTTTTATGCAATATCCATTCCACAAAGCTGGATATAGACTGAAGAGATCTCAGCTGGGTACTTGGCTCAGGGGTACAACAGCAACATTCTACAGTGGAATCGAAGTCAGAACCATTAAGTTACAAGCCTAACCGTTATACAATATTGCCACCCACATGAGAAGGGTACAGTGTGGTACACAGTGTGATATAGATATCCAGGAACTGGGTTGGGCAGCCCTGCTCTAGCCGTTAAATGAGGTGTGCTTTGTTAGGGCTGGAGTGAAAACCTACAAGACTGTAGATCTCCAGGAACAGGGATGGGCAACCCTGTTCTAGATGTTGAATGAAGTGTCCTGTGTTACGTTTGAAGTGAAAACCTATAGGATGGTAGATCTTCAAGAACAGGGTTAGGGCAGTCCAGCTCCAGCCGTTAAATGAGGTGTGCTTTGTTAGGGTTGGAGTGAAAACCTACAAGACGGTAGATCTCCAGGAACAGGGTTGGGCAACCATGCTCTAGTTCAGGGATCAGCAACTCACGGTCCACAAGGGCAGAGAACTGCTGGTTTCCCACCCTCCCTTTGCCTGGGAGTCAGGTGTGAAGACAGTCTGGCCAATCAATAGCACTAATTACCCGGGAGAAAAGAAAACCAGGGCTGGATTTGGATTTGAGGGCCAGAGTTGATGATCCCTGCTCTCGTTGTCGAATTGGTTGTTGCTTTGTTAAGAGTGAAACCCTGTGGGATGGTAGATCTCCAGGAACAGAGTTGGGCAGCACTGTTTGAGAGGGTAAGAAGATGCACTGTCCCTTTAAGACTCAGGTGAGGCTTACCTGACAGGGGAAAAAGTCATTATTTACAGTAGAGGTAGCCAACAAGGGCCGCATCTATTTCTGGTTTTCATGCCAACTTCTGGCCATAATTACCTAATTAACTCTAAACTTAGCGCCATCTCACATTTTATCTACATTTCTTAATAAATGCACGATACTGTGATCTAATCTATGGGTGAATGAGTGTTGGTGTCTACAGCCAGTGAGCTCTCATTACATGGGTTAATTGGTGGAAACAAAAACCTGGACATAGACACCGGACCTCCAGGACTGGAGTTGCCCAAACTTGATTTAGAGGGCAAGAAGATGGCCGCTCGAGCACAGCAAAATGGCTGCCGGTAGCTGTGGACTAGGAACAGCCCCCATCTGATTCTGATGTGGCTTTCCTTGGTGGAAATCTAATGAGACCCCGACTGTAATGCAGAGATGGTGAGCTTGTGTATGTTTTTTTTAATATCTTTTTGCTGGGGAGTTTAGCTTACGCTTTTTGTTGTTGTTGTTGATGGAAGATGCCTTTTGATGGGATTCTTACTTCTGATTACTTGGAGAAACAACTTAATTAATTTTTTGTCTTGGATGTTGAACTCCTGGTGAGAGGAGGTGGGGGCAGTGGGGTTATGGATGGACAATGGCTTTAGCGTGAGAATGTATTATTCTATTTCATTTTTTGTTCTATCAGGGTAGGGGGTTCTGAATCTTTCTCCAGGAAGGGCTTTGATACTGAGCCAGCAGCTACACACCTGATTCTGCTAATCAGCCTCTGGAGTCAGTGCTAAGGGCCTTGACTGGCAGAATCAGGTGTGTAACTGCTTGGTTGAAACAAAAGCCTGCAGCCACACCGGGCCTTCCTGGATAAGATTGAGGACCCCTGTTTTGGAGAACGCACTTTCTCTTCGGTCTCATCTCCACCTGCGCCGCGTTCGCTAACCTTGCATTTACCGGTCCATTGTTATGCCTGTCAATGCTGAGACTGTTGCTATTCCTGTGCTATTATTAATGTGCCCATGCGCTGTACTTGGTTTAGCGTTGGGTTAATACTGCTGCAGTGACCAAGCTATTTTTGAACTCGTATGTTCTAACTTTCTTCTCACATGTTGTAGGGGGTGATTTTTTATAAGAGGATTTCTAGGAATGGGTATCGTTTAGATTTTGCCGATACCGATGGGAAAAAGATACTTTTAAGAGGGTGCCGCTGCCTAAATAGGCACCTTCTTTAAAACAAAGAGAAATTGACGACAGTAAAGAGTGTTGTTTATTGTAAAGGCTAAGAAATTGAACAATTTACTTGTTTTATTTAATTAGCTGAAGGCGGTGTGTCAGATCAAGCAAGCGGCAAAAGTTTTTAAAAACCCAACTGCCAACGATTTCTTTACGTTTTTTGTTTTTTTCAAACGTTGCAAGTGTCCCTTTGATAGTAACCGAGGCGGTTTCTACGACCGCGTCCCGTGCAGATCAACCCTAACGTTCCAGGAAGCGGTTTTTAAAAAAACTCAGGAGCTGCTGCAGCTGCTGGATTCCCAGGCGAGCGCCTGCCTGGTGTACCTTTTGAGCAAAAGGTGCTTGGGCTGGAACCGCTTCAGTAAACATCCAGCTGGATAAAGGGACTGAGCAGATAAGCAACCTGCGTACGTCGCTGTGGGCGAGGGAGCACACGATGCCCAGCGCCTCAAAATGAAACCTTTACTTGTTTTATTAATAGCAACATGATTAATAATGCGGGAGGTAAACGCTGAATTAGGACAGGTGCAGGTGAACCGGGTCCCGGAGTGCCGGCGATGATTTTTGTTTCGCCTGAGCTTGATCACGGGAGTCTGGTGGATTTTATTTATTTGATTTTGTTTACACTCTGTTAATACACAAAGAGAGCCCTAATGAGATTGCCATGTCTTTCTCAACACAGGGGGCCTGGTCAAGGAAGAAACATGTACACGTACAAATATGCAAGCGTATGCAAAAATTTTAAACGAGAATACAATCAAATAAAAACAGGTACGCCTATTCAGTTACGGCTCTAACATTTTAACGTTTTTAACTTCACAACCGAAATTACCCCGGTTCACATTTATCGTTTCCTTTAACGCGTTCCTGATCGATACCGAGGTTCGTAATAATTAAATGCTGTCTCGCCAGCTTCAGAACACGGCCTGGATACTTCTTCAACACGTAGCAGCTTGTCTGAGCGAAGCTGAACATTAGCATTACCGATTTGAAGGAGAACACCGGTTGAGCGGAATGTTTTCCGTTAATTCGTTCGTAAATTAAACCAGGCCGACGAACCGATAATTAATTAAGAGCCGCCGTTCTGGCAATCCACAATTTATTCCGTATTTCCGTTTGATCCGCAGATTACCGTTGCCATGGTTGCGCTCCCGCCCCCCGCCATGTCACTCCGTGGCACAACCCCCCGATCCCCCGCCGCTTCGAACGGAAAAACGTGCTAATTAGCGCCGCCGCGCTCGCGCAGCTGACTCACCAGACCGTAATCATAATGCATCACAACAATGTTAAATTAAACAATAATAGAACATTATGTATCCAAGTGGTGTATCGCATGGACATAGTGTAGAAAAAAAAGGTTTTTACAAAAGGATTTATACACTTTCATTCATGTTTTCCACATTCTGTAGAGAAGGGCTGCCCAACGCTGTTCCTGGAGATCTACCATCCTGTAGGATTTCAGTCCAACCCTAACAAAGCCACACCTCATTCAACAGCTAGAGCAGGGCTGCCCAACCCTGCTCCTGGAGATCTACCATCCTGTAGGATTTCAGTCCAACCCTAACAAAGCTCACCTCATTCAACAGCTAGAGCAGGGCTGCCCAACCCTGTTCCTGGAGATCTACCATCCTGTAGGATTTCAGTCCAACCCAAACAAAGCACACCTCATTCAACAGCTAGAGCAGGGCTGCCCAACCCTGTTCCTGGAGATCTACCATCCTGTAGGATTTCAGTCCAACCCTAACAAAGCACACCTCATTTAACAGCTAGAGCAGGGCTGCCCAACCCTGTTCCTGGAGATCTACCGTCCTGTAGGATTTCCATACATACATACATACTGGGCAGCCATACTGTGGTACACATGATAAAACTATACAGAAATACAAAATTTTATATGTGCTTTGAAGGCTAGTTCCATGCTCTGTGTGTATGCCAGAGGTACATCTTTCATCATGGGCTGATGTATGGGTTCAGCGTAAGCGCCAGATCACAACGGCCCTAAAGAGCCAGATTGGGCAGCCTCGCCCCGCCCCCCGCCCCCCGTCCCCGCCAAACACGGTGAGAGTCCTGAAGGACCATGATGGGCGAACATCAATCAAGTTCAGGATCTCTTACCCATAAACCCCTGCCTGCCTGTCCTGTTTATTTAGTGACCTGGCTTGGAGGCGTTTAACAAGACTGTAAAACCAAAAAAAAAAAAAAAAAAAAAAGAGCTCTTTCTTTTTTCTCTGATGTGGCTGGTTGTGCAAGGTTGATAGCAGGCGTCCACACACACACACACACACACCACGGAATGGACAATACCCTAGCGCAAGGGGTATGTAGCCCTGTTCCTGGGGAACCACAGGGTTCTGTTGGGGTTTGTTTTCACCCTAAAATCAGCACTCGATTCTGACCAATGACACTAGACATGGAGGTGAGGTAAATGGTTTTTACATACTGTTTGTGGGTTTTTTTTTTTACATAAATTGATTTAAAAGCGCTTCTTGGAACAAACACTGGAAATTAATGTAAGCTGTATATGGTACGATGCAGTGTATCAGATTATTATTTTAGACACTATCTATGCTAATATCCAGAGGTGGAGAGTCCAGGGCAGAGAGATGGTTACCTAGCGATACAGTGGTGATGCGAGCAAGGTGGCCAGAGGTTATGCAGTTACTGGGACAGTCCTGACCTTTTGGGCTCCCACGTGCCGCAAGTCAGGTCCAGCATTTTAAGTAAGAAAATCCTGACATTACAGGCCTCGTTCATGTCACAGAGAACTCGCAGAGTGAGACTCACACACACACACACACACACACACGCGCACACACGCGCACACACACGCACACATGCACACGCACATAAATATCTAAAGGAAACATAGCCAGCTGCTGAAATCTTAAATCAACAATCACCTCTCCCAGTCAGCTACAACAGCATCTCCTCACCCAAATATTAGACCAGCACCTCCTCACCCAGTCATTAGGACAGCACTTCCTCACCCAAATATTAGACCAGCACCTCCTCACCCAGTCATTAGGACAGCACTTCCTCACCCAAATATTAGACCAGCACCTCCTCACCCAGTCATTAGGACAGCACTTCCTCACCCAAATATTAGACCAGCACCTCCTCACCCAGTCATTAGGACAGCACCGCCTCACCCAGTCATTAGACCAGCACCTCCTCACCCAGTCATTAGACCAGCACCTCCTCATCCAGTCAATAGACCAGCACCTCCTCACCCAGTCATTAGACCAGCACCTCCTCACCCAGTCATTAGGACAGCACCGCCTCACCCAGTCATTAGACCAGCACCTCCTCACCCAGTCATTAGACCAGCACCTCCTCATCCAGTCAATAGACCAGCACCTCCTCACCCAGTCATTAGACCAGCACCTCCTCACCCAGTCATTAGACCAGCACCTCCTCACCCAGTCATTAGACCAGCACCTCCTCACCCAGTCATTAGACCAGCACCTCCTCACTCAGCCATTAGACCAGCACCTCCTCATCCAGTCAATAGACCAGCACCTCCTCACCCAGTCATTAGACCAGCACCTCCTCACCCAGTCATTAGACCAGCACCTCCTCACCCAGTCATTAGACCAGCACCTCCTCACCCAGTCATTAGACCAGCACCTCCTCATCCAGTCAATAGACCAGCACCTCCTCACCCAGTCATTAGACCAGCACCTCCTCACCCAGCCATTAGACCAGCACCTCCTCATCCAGTCAATAGACCAGCACCTCCTCACCCAGTCATTAGACCAGCACCTCCTCACCCAGTCATTAGGACAGCACCTCCTCACCCAGCCATTAGACCAGCACCTTTTCACCCAGTCATTATACTAGCACCTCCTCATCCAGTCAATCGACCAGCACCTCCTCACTCAGCCATTAGGACAATCCAGTAACCAGCTAATAAACGCATTTCTGAAAACCACTCTCACCTCTCTGAGAATTCTGTTGCTTCACCCACGGACTACTCTCTGAGTCACCTCCCTCGCCAGACCAATAGGAGCGCTCATAAATTATTCCGTATTTTCAAAAAAAAAAAATGCTCTTCCTCTTCTTCTGATTCTGCACTTTCATTGTCCTCCTTTTGAGTTTTTTCAGCAGTCAGCAACTGCTAATTCCGTCATTTGCCCCCCGGGGCGATCCCCCCCCCCCCTCCTTAGTTTAAGTCACATGTTGAAGCTTTTGGGGTACACCGCCTGCCTTTGATGTATGCTTATGTGTCAGTTTTTTTTTTTGTTTTTTTTTTTCTGTGGAGTGTAAAAGTTCAAATGTCATATTGGGAGTGAGTCGCTGCTTGTTGCTTTCCGATGTGAAGAGTTTGTTTAGCTTTGCTGAGTAACCAGGAAGTTCAAACAGGTTCTGGAATATGCGTCATGGATTTAGCATCCGGAACCACCGCCAGATTTGTGTCAGTTCTGACTGCAGCCACTAGGGCGGCAGTTTTGCACAACAGTTAGGAAACTGAGCTCATATCTCAGTTCGTAGGTTTGATTCCCAGGTGGGGAACTGTCGCTGTAGCCTTGAGCAAGGTGCTTAATCTGAAATATGAATATATATATTTATAATATATATATATAATAGAAATATTGCGCTGTATAAAGGAACTGCATCTATAAAACAAACAGTGTAAGCTATTGGCTGAATGCCTAAAGGTAATACACTGTAAATGGGGAAAAATTCAATAAGTAAATGCACCACACACACACACACACACACACAGGTTTTTTTTTTGCAAAGCTACACTAAAGTAAGCCAGGATGTTGAAACAATTCCAGATGTGCGTCATGCATTTTTTTTTTTTACACCCAGAGTCAGCAGCGCACGTGTGTTAAAATCTGCATGTTTTATGCATTGACACCACAGGCACGAGGAACATGCCCCGTTCTCAACATTTGATTCACACTTTAAAATGTTTTTATTTTTATTTAGGAGCGCGTGTTCCGCGCGGTAACGGGAACGCTTCCGACCGGCGGGAACAAAAAACAAAAAAATTTGGAAACGGCAAAGGGGCCGCCGAACGCACCGCGCGGCTTCCCCCCCAGGGAGCGCGGGGACACAACGTGCGCTTCGAAGGCGACGAATGTCCCGCACGGCCATTACGTGCATAAAACATGCTAATGTGATTTCAGTGCTAGTTTTGTACTTGGCAGGATTGTTTTGTTTATTTGCTGAACAGGTTACCCTACAGGGTTGGAGTCCTGATCTATGTGGTCATTTCTGGCACTACGATCTTTACTTCACTCTAGTGTGTTTTTTTCTGCACCTCTGCACCTTGAACTGATGCACTTGTTGTACGTCGCTCTGGATAAGAGCGTCTGCTGTAATGCCTGTAATGTTATGTAATGTAAATTAATAATTAGGAACGGATGAACAGCGCTGTGATACACTGGCCTGCTGTACTCATCCCAAGTCCCTTCCTTTAGGAGGATATTAGAAAGGACCAGGAGGGGTGGGGAGGGGGGGGGAACTCCTAAAATGGTACAAGTTTGTGAGTTTCTCAAAAAACTGGTGCCAGAATCATGCCACTGAAGAGGCGTGCTTTGCTGTCTTAGGTCTTGTGTGTATTATCGTGTGGTTCTGGGGTGCAATGCAGAACGTGTGGGTGGCACTCCAAACAGACACAGAATAAACAGTCGTTGGCTAATACGCTCGGTTTGGCACCTGCTTGTTAAAGACAAAACACACACACAAACACACACACACACACACACACACACACACCGTTCCCAGTCAGAGTAACCCAGACAAGAAGAATGAGAGAGAGAGTCAAGGTTCAAAGAGAGAGAAACAAGAGGGTGGAGGTGGAGAGGTGGAGAGATGGAGAGAAAGTGGGAGAGGGGAGATTGAGAGAGAGAGAGGGAGAGGGGGGACAGTGAGAGAGAGGGGGCAGAGAGGGATGAAACAACACTATTAAGTTGAACAGCCCTACTGTTTGCTAATTGCTACTATTTTAACAGTGTCACATACAATTTTGTTATAGTTTATGCAGATATATCCTCATCTCTGTGGAAAAAGGCACCAATTATATAAAAACAGCACATTGTTTAGGCTGATTTTTTTCCAATGGTGTGTGGGGGCGGGTGCACTCTCTGAATATTCTCGAATTGGTCGGTATAGTTGTGAGATTTATGGGTGGCAGTGTAGTATAATGGATAAGGGAACTGGTCTGGTAACATAAAGGTCACAGCTAGTTCGTTTCCTGGGTTGAATACTGCTGTTGAGCAAGGTACCTAACCCGCACTGCTTCAGTACATATCCAGCTGTATACATGGATGCACAGTAAATGCCGTGTAAAAAGTTGTGTATGTCGTTCTCCCAGTACGGCTAACGGCCGTATCTATGGTCTTCTCATATCTATGGGGGGTGACATAGCGAGGTAAGAGCGGTTGTCTAGCAGTCGGAGGGTTGCCGGTTCGATCCCCCGTCCTGGGCGTGTCGAAGTGTCCCTGATCAAGACACCTATCCCCTAATTGCTTCTGACGAGCTGAGTGGTACCTTGCATGGCAGCCTTTCACCGTTGGTGTGCGAGTGTGTGTGTGTGTGTGTGTGAATGGATGAATGAATGAGAGGCATCAATTGTCAAGCGCTTTGGATAAAAGCTATAAATGCAGTCCAGTCCATCGTTCCCACTAATGGCTCTATGTGCAGTTTTCACGCTCCCACTAACGCGTGTATCTCTGACTTTCCCGATCCCATTAATGACAGTATCCATAGTTTTCCCAGTCCTACTGACAGCTGTCTCTATGGATTTCCCGTTCCTGCTAACGGCTAAATCCGTAGCCTTCTCCTTCACACTAATGGCTGCATTTCCTGCTTTCCATGAAGACGCTGGAGGATGTAAAGTAGGGCAGAGCTGGGACTGAAGTGGGACACCAATTGAGAGTGTGTGTGTGTGTGCGTGCATACTCAGTGAGTGAGGAGCTGGCCACACTATGTGTATGTGTGCGTGCTCAGTGAGTGAGGAGTTGGCCACTGCATGTGTGTGTGTGTGTGCGTGCATGTGCATGCATGCTCAGTGAGTAAGGAGCTGGCCTTACACACACACTTTGACACGCTTACTCATGCGTGCAAGCACACCTGAACGCTCACACACTCATGCTCACATACGCATGCACACGCTAATACACGCTTGCACTCACACACGTGCACATGCATTCAGGCACATGCACACACACACACACACACACACACACACACAGGCACACAAATGCATGTTTGTACAACCATACACATGTGTACATCTACACGCACACACACATGCACGCACACAGACAGACAGACACACACACACACATACACACACCCATTTGAACATTTAGCTGTCAGTCCAAATGCGATGCAGTCTCAGTTATACACACACTGTCAGAGCACATTACCCAGCCTGAGGACCTGCCACAAAATACTTTAGCAGCCATTACTAAGCTGAGGTACAGTCTGTGGGCATGAAGGAGGAACCGAGAGAGGGTGAGCTGGCAACACAGTAATGAGTATGCATTACTTCAAACCAAAAACCTTTTTTTTTTTCTCTTCCTCGTTTTATTTTTACGGGAAACTCAAGTGGTGACAAGTGCATAAAACCCACTGTACTTTTATAAGTGACTTGGTTTAAAACAAACAAAAAAAAAGAACAGCACTTGGATGCTGTGCAAGTCTATAAATGCGGATCGGTCGTGCCTTCTCTCCCAGGCCTGCTTTAAAATTAGACTGAATGCCAGTGCTGGGGATGATTCAGAGGTGCGGGATAAATCTGGCTTTGTCCCTCCAAACTGGGGGGTGGGGGGTCGGGGTGAGCTACACCTCTCCTCGTTGGCTGTCATCTGAACTTCCGAAGCCTGGAAGGTCTTCACACAACATGACTGAGGCTAAAGTTACAGACAAATGAGGCTGAATCTACAGACAGCATGACTGAGACTGAACCTACAGACAGCACAAATGAGGCTGAATCTACTGACAGCACAACTGAGGCTGAATCTACAGACAGCATGACTGAGACTGAATCTACAGACAGCACAACTGAGGCTAAATCTACAGACAGCATGACTGAGGCTGAATCTACAGACAGCATAACTGAGACTAAATCTACAGACAGCACAACTGAGGCTAAATCTACAGACAGCATGACTGAGGCTGAATCTACAGACAGCATGACTGAGGGTGAATCTACAGACAGCACAACTAAGGCTGAATCTACCGACTGCGGATGAACATGCATCTGATCACACCTGGGACTGACTGGTATTCAAAACTGTGCCCTGGGAAACCTCTTCAAGGAGAAGTAGACTAGGTGTGTGTGTGTGTGTGTATGTATCAGTGTACAGGCCACACTGGTACACTGATATCAGTGACATCACAAAATCAGCATGCCCTTGTGACATCACAATATCAGCGCGCCCTTGTGATATCACAAAATCAGTGTGCCTTTGTGACATCACAATATCAGCATGCCCTTGTGAAATCACAAAATCAGCGTGCCTTTGTGACATCACCACAGTGTTTTATTAGCTAGAGCAGACGGCAGGACCAAGGGAGTCGACAGCGCGCGCGGCAGGGGGTTTGGAGACTTGGAGAGGGAGAGAGAGAGAGGGAGATAGACAAGCGAAAGATTGAGACAGAGAGATGGATTGAGATAGGGAGAGAGAGAGCGAGAAAGAGAGCAAGATAGACAAGAAAAAGATTGAGAGAGAGATGGATTGAGAAAGAGAGGGAGAGATAGAGAGAGATGGATTGAGAAAGCGAAGGATAGATAGAGAATGAGGGACACAGAGAACAAGGAAAAGAATTTGACAGACAGAGAGATACGGAGAAAATGAGCGAGAAAGAGGAGACAGAGTGCAACAGAGAAAAGAGGGAAAAGTACGATTAAATGTAATTTAATGTAAATTACATTAAAATTACCATTAAATGTAATTTACATTTAATGGTACATTTGCACTACAATGATGCACCAGACAGAAAGAAGTAGGGGTTTGAGTCGATCTTCCATATTGTGTCCCTTTAAACATATTTTTTCCCTACTGTAGTAATGTATTGTATTGTATATATTAAGTTGTTTTGTAAAGCGTGTGGTATTTTAATGCTTTACTCTGTACTGCTCTGTTATAAACACTTTGGCAGTATTTTGCTGGTTTTTATTTCATACCAGCAAAGCACTTGAAACGGGAAATAATAATAAAGAACTGAAATTTACGGAGAGGGCGAGGGAGAGAGAGAGATTCTTCACTTTCATGAACTCTGTGGAAAGAGCAAAGAGGAGAGTGTGCTGTGTGCCCCCCCCCCCCCCAACAACGAGAAAAAAACAAAAAAAAAAAACCTTCCTCCTGTAATGTAGCTAAAGTTGCTACAAACGGCCGGCACCTCTCTGGCTGCCTGCTCCTCTGGCCTGACTGATGTCTAATCAGGTTTCCCTTTTTAAAACGGGTTTTAATCAGCGAAGGTAGCCGCAGGGCATCCGGCAGCAGTCGGGGGGGGGGGGGCGGACGAATCGCGATTCCAAAAAAAAAAAAAAAATCATCCCTCTCGGCGGATAACGCGGATAACATCGTCCGTCCAAGAAACGGAGCGAGTGGAAAAACTCGTGAAATCGGAACGCGTTTCGCGGAAACCCGTGCCGGCCCCGGTGGGGATTTAACGGATTTAACCGCGCGAGCTGGCTTCAGGCCTTGGGGCCCCTCGTTGCGCGCACGAGGCAGATTATTTTAGACATTTTGGGGGGAGGGATTTGAACCACGCGGTATCTGGATTTCGAAGCGCTGGGATCCATAAGGGCCAAAAATAAAAATATAAATAAATAAATAAATAAATAACTAAATAAAATAAAACACTGGCACGGACCAGCTTTGACGCAGTCTCGTTCTAATTACACATCCGGGCGCTGCAGTCGTGGGACGACTATTTCGGGCAGTGACAAAACTTTAAATGTCAGCAGATGGGAGGCGGCGGGTTCCCCAGAGGCCTGTATCTTCCTCGCTGTTACCTTCCGGCAGTGACGCTCTCCTTGCGGCTAGCAGTCCGCGGCCTTCCCCGCTGGGAAGGCCAGCGGGAATCCCTTCAGCTCGGCTTCCGGCCGCGATCTCTCCGGGGCCTGCCCGCGGCAGACGGGTTCCCCCCCTCTTCAGAGTCCGGTTCTGCTCAAGGTTTCTTCCTGCTGTCAGTCAGGGAGTTTTTCCCCTTGCCACTGTTGCCCAAGGCTTACTGTTTGGGGGCCGGTTCTCTGTGAAGCTGCTTTGTTAAAAGCGCTATATACAAATAAGATTGATTGATTGACTGATATCAGGAGAGATTTAGCCATCTCGCAGGTTAATGAAACCCCATCCTACTTGTCAGAAGTTAATTATGGTTTTTACGCGAGGTTCAATTTAGCAGCAGCTCTGATTAGCCGCTGCACATGTGAAAACTTAATCCCCCCCCTTCCCCCCCTTTCCCCCCCCCTCCCTCCATCCCCCCATCCCACAGCAAAATTCAATCAATTGCAAATCACGGCGAAAGAAAAATGGCGGACGGTCACGGTCGCCACCGGAGTGTGAAATACCGCTATGAGCGTATATACGCCATCCCGACCGGTGATGGGGGGGCGGGGGGGCGTTACAAAATAATCTTCGATAATCCTAGCAGCAAAAACTTTTTTTTTTGCTGAGTTGGTTCCATTGGGATATCTTGGCTGCCTGCATTAGAGAAGATTGGGGATGGAGTGGGGCGGGGGGCGGGGTGGGGGTGGCAAGATATTTATGTACTTGACAATCAACTTCCGCTTAACTTTACAGGTAACTCCCGCATTTCGGGGGGAGGGTACAAAACCCGAAACACATCCCCCCCCCCCCCCACCTAACATCTTCTCCTTAGCTACCCTTCTGATGCCACAGCCTCTGATTATTTGCCCAATAACATAATCGCCATTTCCTCTCTGTTGGAATTTAGACTGACCTTAACACTACGGACGGGGCCTGTAAGATACCAGGGGCATCCGCCTGGTGCTTTTTACAGGGGCTCTGTCACAGAGACGCTCTCCAGGAAAGCTGAGAGTCTGAGATCCTGAGCCCGCGGAGAAGCTACTGATGTAGAAGAACTCCCCTGGTGAGAGGGGAACAAAACACTCAGAGAGTGGTGAGAAAATACTCTCTGCTGGGAAGAAGTCTCGGGCGGGACCAGGATGTAGAAGCCTGGGGGGGGGGGGGGTTATTCTATGAAGCGGGATTACTGCAGTTAGATGGGTAGCTGCGCTGAGTAAAACCCAGAAGCCTCCAAAATCTGGAACATGGAGTGAAGTACATTACTGCATTTAGCAGACTCTTATCCAGAGCGACTTTTTGCATTTTTTTTTTTTTTTTGTTACATTGCATCCATTTGTACAGCTGGATATTTCATTTGAAGAAATTCAATTTAAGTGCCTTGCTCTAGTGTCCCACCTGGATATCAAATCTGAAACCTTTTACTGTAGGCTCAAAAAGCCCAGTTCCCTGACCATCATGCTGCACTGCTGCTACGTGTAAAAAGCTTCCCTGCCACCTGTGTAAAAAATAAAGAGCTGTTTTAGGGTTTTACTCAGCGCAGTGACCCAGCTGACTGCAGTAATCCCGCTTCATAAAATACTCCCCAGGCCTCTCCGTCTGGGTTCCTCCCAAGATATCTTACCAGCACAGAGAGTATTTTCTCACCACTCTGGTTTTATTCCCCCTCTCACTGGGGAGTTTTTTGGTTTACCCCAGTAGCTTCTCTGTAGGCTCAGGATCAGACTTTCTCCCGATCTTCTCGTTTTCCTGGAAAGCGTCTTTGTGACCAGGCGTCTCCGTAAAAAAAAAAAAAAAAAAGCCCTACGCGGATCTTTAAAAAAAAAAAAAAAAAAAATTTAATTTAAAGGAACCTAATTGAACACGACGCCTCCTCAATGCAAGCTGAAGAATTTTTCTCAGGGGCTTCAGACGGGAATCATGGCTGTGGAATCCCATCTGATTTCCTGTTCTGGAATTCACGCGACAAAAAAAAGAAAAGAAAAAAAGAGACGAGAGTCTTGGGAAGCAAGTTAAAATTAAATAAAAAAAAAAAAAACTTGTAGTTGAGCTTCAAACCACATACTTAACCTGGACAGGACTCCAGCTGTGCTCATAAAAGCTGGATGTCTCAAGTGATGCAAATCTGTTCTCTGAAGCTCACACTGGAGGAACAGTTCTGTATTGACTTTTTTGTGTTCTGGTGTTTTTTGTGATTTTTTTTTGGTATTCTAAACACGCATCATTAAAACTTTTCCTTGACAGTCCACTTCACATTCCTGGAGCTGTCAACTTGACAGGTAACAAAATCGATCAATCAGAAAAAGTATCACATCGCTGCACTTGTACGCCTTTTATCTTCCGTTAGCTAGCCGTAAAATAACGGGATCGATTTCAAACTGTTTCAAACCCTTAAGCTCTAAATCTCATAAAGGCTTTTGGCTTTCTTATTTATCACCCCTCCTAACCCCCTAAACAATCCCCTCAGTTTTGATTCGTCGCTTTACAAGAAAAATTGGAAATTAGATTCAGTCTTGGGGACTCGATTAAGAACGCCACGTGTAGCCCAGTTCGGGGCAAAGGTGGGGCGCAGAAGCAGGGGTGGGGTTTGGTGTGGTGGGGTTGGGGGTTGGTGCTCTCCTTGGGGCATCCTCGTATTGAGCGGGTTCAGTCCTTCTCTGCTCACTGGGACGGGGCGGGGCAGGGGGCTGGGGGCAGAAGCAGGGGTGGGGTTGGGGGTTAGGGGTTGGTGCTGTCCTTGGGGCATCCTCGTATTGAGCGGGTTCAGTCCTTCTCTGCTCACTGGGACGGGGCGGGGCAGGGGGCTGGGGGCAGAAGCAGGGGCAGGGGTGTGGTGTGGTGGGGTTGGGGGTTAGTGCTGTCCTTGGGGCATCCTCGTATTGAGCGGGTTCAGTCCTTCTCTGCTCACTGGGACGGGGCGGGCAGGGCTTTGATTGCCTCTGCGGCTGGGAGACCAGGCCTGGCCGGCGGGCTGGTTGGTATTCCGCCTCTGTCCTAACCCCATCCCAGCAGCTCGCTCGCACGGGGTCTGATTACATCATCTGCTCAAGTTGAGCAGCCTGTCTCTCTCTCTACCTCCCTCCATTTCTCTCTCCCTCTTTCACTCTCTATCTCCCTCTCTGTTACATTACATTACACGCATTTATCGACTTACACAACTTTTACACAGCATTTACATCGGATCCACTTATACGGCCGGATAAATACTGAAGCGATGCAGGTTAAGTTCCTCGCTCAAGGGTACAACAGCAGTGTCCTACCTGGGAATCGAAACTGTGACCTTTAGGCTTACGAGACCAGCTCCTCACCCATCATACAACACTGCCGCCCACCTCTCCATCCCGCCCTACCCAAAATCAGCGTGCATGAAGACTATGATCACATGAGCACCCAATGGACTAATCCACTCGGCGATGAAGATGTAAATGGTAAATGGACTGCATTTATATAGCGCTTTTATCCAAAGCACTTTACAATTGATGCCTCTCATTCGCCAGAGCAGTTAGGGGTTAGGGGTTAGGTGTCTTGCTCAAGGACACTTCGACATGCCCAGGGCGGGGTTTGAACCGGCAACCCTCCGACTGCCAGACAATCGGTCTTACCTCCTGAGCTATGTCGCCCCTACATGCCCCTAGATGTAACGCACAACGTATCACATAACGCGTGGGTCCATCTGAAGTGTGACTTTCAGTGCACACTCTTGAGATGGTGCCTGTAGGCCCAATGTGGGTTTGGTCTGCTACTCCCAGGAGGTGTATCCCCTGGCGACGAACACATGACTGTGACATCACAGTAGAACCCCCCGCTGGCCCCTCCCCCACTGCACCTGAGAGGGAGTTTACATGAAGGAGACCGCTGGTTCAGTGCAAGCCAGGGCCTTGAGGAGAGAGCGAGATGATGGATCGCTTGACGCACACGCGAAGCGAAGGCCAGAGAGGACGGTAAGAGGTCTACGAGCACGCGGTGCCCAGGGTCCCGAAAACGACCTTGAGCACCGACGCCTCAGTCCGCGAGTTCAAAAAAAAAGAAAACAGAAAAGAAACAAAAGAGCGTCCAGAACGATTACATCTCGAGCTGCCTTTAAAAGAGAACGGAAGGGAGAGAAAAAAAAAACAGCTTTTGTTGGCAGGTCCTTTGTGGTTCCCCTTGCCCACCTCACACTATATATGTTTTTTCTTTTTTTGTTGGGAGCGGGGGGGGGGCGTGAGAGCCTCGGTCTCCTGCTGCCTTTCCATGTCCCCGCAGCCTTATCTGCAGCTCATACAAGGTCACAAACCCATATCTGTACAAGAGCCCCCCCCCCCCCCCCCCCCACACACACACACACACACACACACACACACACTTCCTTATTCGACATGTATGTTGACACTTTGGAGGAAATATGTGTAGCGCATATCACTCTAGTCCGAGCTGCATGCACATGACCATTGAGTTGAGGTTTTTCGCTCTCTTGCGTTCGCTCACTCTCTCTCTCTCTCTCTCTCTCTCTCCACCCTCCCCTCCGTACACAGTAAAATGTCCGGCGTTAATTCAACACTAATTGCTGAATTCTCTCAAATCTCATGGTTAACATTGGGTCCCATCTGTGAGGGTTCGATTAACACTGTTACGATTGAATTTATGCTGGACATTTTTACTGTGTGCTCACAGTGTATTACAAGCTTTGGGATCAGGTCCCAAATTCATTAACAGTCTTAGAATAAAAGTGTTGATTAAGGATCAGATTTCCCCTGTACATATCCAAATTGGATCTGTTATGAGATAAACAAAAAAAATAATGTGCCCCTGGTGTTATATAAAAAATGTGATTGACATCTCTCTCTCACTCACTCTCTCTACCTTTCTCTATCTTGCTCTCCCCTGTCTCTCCCTCTCTCTGTCCCTCTTCCTCGCTCCCCCTCTCTCTCTAACGCTCTCTCCCTCTTCTCTCTCCCTGTCTCTCTCCTTCTCTTTCATCCTCTCTCCATCTCCATCTCCCCCTGTCTCTCCCTCTCACTCTCTCTCTCTCCCTTTCCACCCCTCTCCCTCTCCCTCCCTCCCCTCTCTCTCTCCCCCCCTCCCTGTGTGATTATCAGCACCGTGGCGGTGGTGACATCCCACCTCTCACAACCGGCGCTCTGTCAGTTTGCACTCTGATCGTCACGGTTACACCTAGCGCGGCACGGTTAGCGCCTGTCAGCCTTCATTAATGCCCCCCCCCCCCCCCCCTCGTTTCGGAGACGTGCCGCGGCTAAGGTTGGTGCCCCTCCCCCGGGCCTGATCCTGGATCAGTCCCAGCTGAGCGCGAGATGGAGTGTGAGTTAGGGGCTGCTTTGGGCAGACTGCCCTGGGATCAGCACTCCTGGGCATTCATCCGCCAGCTGGGGGAAACGGGCAGAAGATGGCCCTGTCATGCACTAATCTATGGTCCCCACCCTGCAGCAAGCTTCTGTACCCTCTGGAGCAATGTCAGCAGCAGGCTGAGAAACATCACAATCTGTCGCAATAACTGACTAAATAATAATAACAATAATAATAATAATAATATGTCCTATCCGATTTATGTAAAATTATACAACGCATATACCTCTTACCATTCTTTCTCCTGCCATATCTGCACAACATATTTACAGGAGAGTTACCACTTCGGTTTTCAGTAAAACAGAATATCTTCAAATTGATGGTATGAAGAATTGAAACAGATGTGAGATCGTACAGATCGTACTCGGTGTGCGGCTGGTCTATCCTCCCGCTCTTTATCACCGCGAGGATATCGCATTATGTGGTGCTCAGCGCACGTGCGTACCCTGCCACGTAACTCACGCGAGCAGCGGCGATACAGCCCCCGCGTCTCACTCCAGCCGTAGAACCAGATGATCTGCATATTTTAATCTTTTATACTCTATGGGGATATTTCCGAGTTTAGTTGTTTCTCTATTACATCTTTTCAGCTTCTTATTTTGCTGGCTAAATTCCATTTGGGCACATCTAGAAATCAATTTCTCCAGTTTTACACAGGGCTCAAAAAAAAAAAAAATTAACCGCCGACGGTTTATGGACTGCGTGAGAGTGCGTACAGATCAGTAAAAAAAAAAACCACTCACATATTAAGCGCTACTGTTAATACATGTAATTGCCTTCGCTTAAGGAGATTGTCACAAATCGTTAGATTATTAGGTCTAACAACGTTATTCAAACTTTCAACGGAACAAAACTGTCAACAGCTTCTTTTGCTGATGTATTACAACTGGCATCGTATTGCTTCTCTCAGCAGATCAATTGTTATAATTTAAATTCAGACGGTACAATCAGCAGAAACACTAAATTAGCAGTAAAAGCAACACCAATAACAATTTAATTAGGATTGCTTTTTCAGATCGATGAAGCTCATATCAATATACCGCACCAAATGCGAATAAATAGCACACTGCAGAAGTACGCATGATCTGGACACTTACCGTCCTTCATACATGGGATGCTTCGGAAGCTGTAAAAAGGTTTTTGTTTTGCTCTTTCCTTAAGAGAGAAGTAGTTTGAGAGGAGCTTTTCAAGCCGACAGTATAGGCTACGCAATATGGACCTCACGTGCTAACATTTCCCACTGCCAGTTTGCGCATGTAAAGCATTCTAACGCATTGGAAGCAAAGTACTGAAAGTGGATGAAAAACGAGTTTTTTTCTGCAAAGATCAAAAGCTCACATGTTTTCACGAGATTTACAGAATAGTCTTTTAAGAGTGGCACAAATAGTGTCCTCACCTGCAAAACGTAGAGGAAAATATTTTAAAACATAAACAAATAGCTCAATCCCAAAACATGCCATCCGTTTGGTGCAAACATCCAAAATGCCTTAAAATGCACAAAGTTTAGTTTTGTTGTCATTTTTAAGAGACTGCTATATGAAATTTTGTAGTTCCATTTTCCGGCGTCAATGCGTTTCTCCGACGTAGAATCAAAGTGGTAGGAAAGTGGGAAGTGAGTGGAGCTCCGTCCCGTGCAGCCGCTATATAACCTCGCTTAGTTGCGAAGGAGACGCGCGCGCAGACTTGCTACTGATGCAGCTGTGGGTGTAGTATCCCCTCGCGGGGTTCCCAACGCAGTCCCGGTGGTTCTAATCTGTGTCTGTCACTATGGTTGCACATTAATTAAATAATAAATTAAAAAAACTGCCCTCCCCATACGGATCAGCTCAGGTTGAGTAGGTGCGTGAAATATTGAGTGCGCTGAGTTCGCTAGTTAGGCTACACACTCGGTGCACGAGCTGCCCCCTCCTTCCACTGGCTGACAAACTGACTGACAGCTAGCGCGCGACGCTCAAAGAAAGCCGTCGAGCCCGAGGACCGCGGGGCGCTACCTTTTTGCCGCCTACGAGGAGATGTAGACAGTTATCATTGCAGATTTAAACTCCATTGTATTGTTTATTCAGTTCTCCCGATCCAAATCACTGAGGCGGAGACTATCCCCTACGCCAGGATATCCCGACGGAACCGACTCCGCAACAATTTCCCGCTGCTTTTATGAGGTGCTAAGATTATTGATTTTTTAAATGTATTTTAAAATACTTGGCATCCCCTTGCGTTTCGTCATATCTTTCATACTTGTTGAACTATCAATTTAACTCGTGCACGGTTGTATTTCCTGTTTAAGTGTCTAAAATAATAATAAATCGTGGAAAATACGTATAGAGTCGGAAATTCTTTGCATTGCTATCGCCTAATTGTGATCACTTTTCTAACGTGAGTTTCGTGAACAGGGAAGCGTTCTTTCCACGGCTGGTAAAATATATAACTTGTTTTTTTTTTTTGTTTGTTTTTTATTATTTCACACCAGCAGATTCACAGTCGAGCTTGGAAGTTGTTCTTGAGCTCGGAGTGAGTAATATGACACCCCCCCCCCCCCAGTGTTTGGTAATCAACCAAAATATTATCGTACAAGATATTACCCATGACATTTATTTAGCAGACGCCTTTATCCAAAGCGACGCACAGTCATATCGTGGTGATTGGAACAATTACAAAACACAGGATCGATAAGGTACAATACTCATTTCGTACTTTATAGCCAATAACACAGTTCAGTTCACGCAGTGAACATTATTCTGACCTAATGCGAAATCAGACTAGGGGGAAGAACAAGCTACAATATTAGGACGAAAATACAAATTACAGTAAGTGCTGAAATGGGGGTACATGTAATATGAGTGCCATGAAAGGGGGGGGGTTTAAGTAAAAAACGATTCACAGAGTGGTGGCAGTTGTTCTCGTTTCTCTCTCATGTCTCTACGTTGATGTTCTGACACCTTTCGGAGTCAAAAGAAAATGTAGCGCGCTTTGTCCAGCGGCCGCGCCGTGCTCGTTCACTTTCACAGGCGCGGCAGTAAATCAGTACCGTATTTTAGCGCCGCAATGAATGCGACTGCGCCGTCAGACAACGCGAATTCCAAATTCTTCTCCTTACAGTGACTGTGGCTGTGAAGTCAATATGGAACACCATTAGCATCTCTCTCTCTCTGTCTCTCTCTCCATCCCCCTCTCTCTCTCTCCCTCTCCATCCCTCTCTCTCTCTCTCCATCCCCCTCTCTCTCTCTCCCTCTCCATCCCTCTCTCTCTCTATCTCTCTCTCTCTTCACCCCCCCTCTCTTTCTCTCTCTCTCTCTCTCTCTGTCTTGGAGAGAGACAGGGACAGAGAGGAAGACAAGGAGAGAGCGGGAGAGGGAGAGAGAGATAGAGAGGGGGGGTGGAGAGAGTGAAAGAGAGAGGGGGATGAGAGGGAGAGAGAGAGCGGGAGAGGGAGAGACAGGCAGGGAGAGAGACAGGGACAGAGAGAAAGAGAGAGAGAAAGAGGGAGAGAGAGGGAGTGTGAAATACACACGGAAAGGAATCAAGGCGCAGATCGGACACCGTGACATTCGATTACCAAAAGTAATGGCGGTCTCTCTCCTCTCTGGCGGCTGTTAATGTGTTTCGTGAGCAGGGGAACATGCGTTCTCTCTGCGTTCTGCGTTTCATGCTGGGTGAGGCTCTTTCACACGGCCTGTTTTTTTTTATCAGAGTAAGGAGAGAGAGCGAGAGAGAGAGAGCTTGGTGGGGGGGATTTTGGAACTGGGGGGGGTGGGCAGGTGGTGATGCTCGCATTAACATGCATAGCTTTCCTGCGCGAATGAGCTCGCTCTTGAATTGGAGCTGAAGAGCTTGGGGATGGAAAAAGGGATCGACTGGAAGAGTTCAACCCAATCTTTATCCCTGATCACTTGCACTCTTATTATTGGTCAGTGTACAAGAGCTCCGTTCGTGGAGGTGCTCCAGCCGGCTGTCTCAGGACCACGGACAGCGGCACCCTCACCCAGCGGGTGGCACAGCAGAGGCTGAACATACGAGCGGCACAGCTGAGGTCTCTTGGTAGTTAACCTGGGTTCTTGCCTTAATCAGACTGCTGGGTTTCCACCCCCAGCCCCCCCTACTTAGGACTGGAACAGAGCCTTAACAGATACCAGATTACTGGGCCCATCCACACACTGGAACAGAGCCTTAACAGATACCAGATTATTGGGCCCATCCACACACTGAAACAGAGCATAAACAGATACCAGACCATGGGGTCCATCCACACACTGGAACAGAGTGTTAACAGATCCCAGACCGTGGGGCCCATCCACACACTGGAACAGAGCCTTAACAGATACCAGACTGTGGGCCCCATCCACACACTGGAACAGAGCCTTCACAGATACCAGACCGTGGGGCCCATCCACACACTGGAACAGAGCCTTAACAGATACCAGACCATGGGGCCCATCCACACACTGGAACAGTGCCTTAACAGATACCAGACCGTGGGGCCCATCCACACACTGGAACAGTGCTTTAACAGGACTAGCCACTTATATTTTTATTTTTTTCACTCATTTTAATACTCATTTTATTATGATTCTCTGCTCATATTTTAAAAATTTTCCTCCTTCCTGAAAAGTAACAGAGGGGAATAATATGTCCTCAGGTCACAGTAACGTCTCTCAGACTCAGGGTGTGTTTCCTTGCTCAGTCAGTGCTGTGGCTCAGTGCCATGCCTGATAATGATGTTGGGGGTGATGCTCAGTGTCCTAATCAAGGCTCGCATTGGAATAGAACAGAGCCTGCTGTTTGTGCGTTTTCAGCCCAGTGGTTGATCTGAGATGTTGGAGATGGAACCTCCGTAGGGGAAATGGGGGAGGACTGTGTTCAGGTTAAGAGGGGTATTGGAGGACTTTGTTCAGTTTTAGAATGACATTAGACTAGGACTGTGTTAAAATATGTATATTTTTTTTTTTACCAAAGCCAAAATCATTTCCCTCTATATTTTATTTATTTATTTATTTATCTATTTTATGTTAAATTTTTTAGATCCAATTTCAAGGTGTTAGGGTTAGGGTTAGGGTTAGGGCGAAAGGATGGGCGAAAGGATGGTATTGTTCAGTTATGTCATGCATTATTAATTGTATACAAAAATAAAAATATGTCCTCTTCATGGAGAATATTACATTACATTGCGATCACTTAGCAGCCTCTCTTATCCAGAGCGATGTACAGTCGAGGGGAACATCGGTGTTAGTCTCAGGAATACAAAAATGCAGCATCACCAAGAAGGCCCATTAATAATTAATAAGTGCAATGTTAACCTAACAAGCATTTCGTTCCGTGACGAGTTGAGAAGTCAAGTTTTACCGAATTTAAAAGTTTTGTTTGTTTTTTTCGTTTTCAAGTCTTCAGTGGGAAGCGACAAATCATAGTTTCTGGAGTGCCACGCCTTTGAAGACCGCAGCCAGCCATTGATCTTTATGGCAGAGACTTGCCCAAAAAGTGACAGCCCCATTACCGGCGGACCTCCCGCGTCACTCCCCCGGTCGTGGCGAAGCCGTGAATCACGGGCGACAGGAAATTGAGTCTGGGAACCATCGGCCTGTCAGTCAGTCAAGTGTAGTACCGTGAGCATCAAAAAGAAAAAGCGATGCTCGATATATATATATATATAAGCAAACCTATGATATAAATAAAAAAAATTCAGTTTGGTACTTTTTTGCAAGATAAATGTCACAAAAGTGAAAAGTCGAAAGTGCAATACTGAAAATGCGTACACTTGTGACTGGCAGGTGTTGCCACGGAGATCACCGGGGTCAGGCAGGAAGGCGAGCGTCGAAATGGCAGGCGCTCACGGGCGAGCGACAGGGGGTGAGAGGTTTTTCGCGTGAACTGCCTTACAGAGCGTAAAAATGGTGAGTGTGATATCGATAAAGAGCGGGGCCGGGGACCGAGATTTGGAGGGGGGGGGGGAGCCGATAAACATGATCGCCTGAGACAGAAATTGAGAACTTGAAGGCGGTGATACAACAGAAAACTGAAACAGAGAAAATACTAGCAAAGATAAACCACGAAAGACCAAAAAAAAAAAAACGGGCTAACCTGCTTTACACTTGAATTAACTATAATAAATCGAATTGAGCCACAAACTACAACAAATTCAGTCAGCTGCAGTACAGCTCCAAGGCATGTGACTAAACTGAACGGAATCCACCAATCAGAATCATCGATTTTTTTTGTTTGTTTAGATATTGTGCGCTCGGCGGACGTGAGCCAGTGGAGAGATGTTCCGGTGAAACTCTTTATAGTCTCACACTGAAAAGATATGGACAGTGTAATATATTTACTCTTAATCGGATTGGGTGGGCCCGGGGGGTGGGGGGGGGGGGGTATTAAAAGGATTGCAAGTTTCCTCTCTGTGTTAGCGGCTGCAGCCGGTCAAAGTCACCGTAGTGTGTTTAAGATCGTGGGTTCCCAACTGAGGGGCCTCCAGGGATCCTTGCGCTCTCTTCCGTGGGCGCTGTCCTTTCAGAACCCCTACGAGACTCAGGTCCGTGGGAGGCCTTCAGCACCACGGACAGCGTTAGCCCCACCCACAGGCCGGGCAGCAGCTGCTGGTAACGGCCAATGAGGCGGCCTCTGCCCGTTGCCCTGGTTACTAGACTCCACAAAAGGGCCCAACTCACAGGGCCCGGGAGACACCTCGGTTGTCATGTGACTGCTGTGGCATCTGTTGCTTTGCTTCTTCGGTCATTTATTTATTTGTCACTTTGTTGCTTATTCTTGTTTGGTGGTTCATTTTGATGTTTAAGAGCAGGGGAGTTAATTAAAAGGTGATCAGCCAATTATTTTCTTACGTTTTTTGTTTTTGTTTTTGTTTATTTTCTGTTCACCGTCTGACTGAGCGGCCCGCTCAGCACCGGTTCCACAACAGGTGGTCAAACAGATTGATGGGTGGAATGACAGAAAGCTCAAGCAAAATTTTTCACATTTAAAAAAAATTTACTTTGAGAGTGGGGAGGGGGGGATCGACAGACACAGATACACCGATGGATAAACAAGATGGATGGATGGATGGATGGACGGGTTATTGATCGCCAAGGGGAAATTGGTTTGTGAAAAATAAATGGCGCTGCAATAAGGCAGGTGCTGGGCCCGGCCGGTGTCCTGATGCGGGGTTCAGCCCACCCCCCCCCCCCCCCCGCCTTTATAAGGTCACATGGTGTCCAACGCTCTCCGCTCTGATTGGTGGGCTTTGTTGCCCTGTCACAGGCCAGCGATCACCGGCAGTGTTGAGGGGGATGCGAGGTGAAGGTGGCTATACTTCAGCCTGGCCGTGTGCAGTCAATAGCCCAGAGCTCAGCTGTATTATGGGGTTGAAGGGGAATCGTTTGTCAGTTGTTGTTGTCGTTTTTTTTTTCCCCGACCAATGATTGGTTGATTTTATGGTTGTTTCCCCTCTGGAAAATGTGTCTCGAAAAGCATTTTGTGACAGCTTTGTAAATGCGTGGCACTATACAAAAATAACGGCTGACAGGTTGATTGTGTAACCTTGACCCTGGTTACAGGCACTTAAGGACAGTAATAACAGTAATAACTGTCATTGTCATTTTTCATCTTCTGCTGGCATTAGCATGTTTTTGCATTAATAGCTCACCTAAATATTTTATTACCTGCATGCGTGTGTAGGTTTCTGTCTGAACGCATGTGTGTGTGCGATATAAGAGCGAAAATAAAAGGTATGGGCTAATCGTGTTTTGAATCCGGCTCAAAATGCCTCCGTGCAGGGCACCGGGCCTAATCTGGATTCCCCGCTGCCTCGGCCGTTTCGTCTCAGAGCGGATTCCGCCACACGCGGAAAGGCGCTGGTAGCGAACATTACGAGGATAGAGTACCGCCAAACGTGTCCGAAGGAACGAAATCATCTGGCGCTAAGCTGACCGTGAGACCTCCTCGCCAACCATTTCGCCTCGGCCGCGCCGTGCCCTGGGGCCACTTTCACCCGCCATCTCGCGCTAAAACGTACGCGGTGTTTGCTCGGCTTTGCGGTCCTGCCAGCAACCGGTGGGGCGGGGGGCAGTCAAAAAAAAAAAAAAGAAATATGAACAAGAACTGATATTCCGCCGAGTTTCAAGTGCAAGGTGCTCTTTTATTTTCTCTTTCATTCAGTATGACTCAAACCATTAGAAAAATAATTTAAAATAGAAAAGGCCAGGATCAACGGGGAAGCAGAATCCCGCACCAGAACAATGTGAAAATGATTGATATGACCAGGGGAACGCGGGGGAAAGAATAAATATCGACTGTCACCGACGGCTCCCCGTCCATAAAGGCTGGCCGTGCACGCCGGAGAGCACCGTTGCCTGGAACTGGCTCGGTAAATAAATAACTCTGCTTTTTCGCCGGCGGCTTTTTTTTTGGGTGGGGTTGCCCTTGCCGCCGTGGTGATGGATGCAAACACACGTTTCTTTCTCTTTTTCTCTCGCCCCTTTTATTATATCACCAGTTTACTATGGAGCTGCCAGAGCTCGTCAATAAAACCCACCCCCCTCCCCCGAACCCCCCCGAACTTCTTGTCAAGATAACCCCGCTGGCTCACCGAAGCCCCGGCTTCCTGTGATGGCTTTGTACTCGGCTACTCGAGACTCGGCCGCATTCCATGCCATAAAAAAAAAACAAGACTGGCGCGAGCCCTCCACGATCGATCCGTTTCCATTCTTTGTTAATCCCTTTGTCTAAGACGGATCTTGGCCTGACCATTTAAAGCGGGAGAGAGAAGCTGTTAAATTTGACTCATTAAAAGAGTCTGATTAGAGCAGAGGTGTCTTTACTCTTGGTCTTTTTTTTCGCCGATTTTTCCCCTCCTTTTAATTTCTAATTGGCGCAGTACGAGCTCAGAATGAAAAGCTAATTAACGACCTCTTAAAGTCATATAAATGTTAATTATGGGATGAGGCACGTCCCTTCTATCTCCTTATTCTAAGCCGGGATTCTATTTAAAGTGGAAATTGGAATCTTGAGGGAGGCACAGGTTGTGTCAGCCGTCGATCTCTCCTCTCTCTCGACTCTGAGGAAAAAGAGGGGAGGGGGGGGGAGATTATTATGACGGGATTTACCTCGCAGTCACACGGAGAGAAACGCGACCCGCTGTTGCCTGTTGGTCGGTGGTGACGTGCGCGCGGCTGCAGCGAAGCTGCCAAGACGCAAGTCAAGACGGTTCTGCTTTCGGCTTATCGGTTTCGTTTGACAGTTTTTTTTAAGTGTACGTGCGAATTGATAATGAGCCCTTTTCTTTAAGTTAACACCAAAACCCATTGCCCCGGGGACGTTTTATCTACCGTTCCATCTCAAAACGGTTCGAGGAAAGGATATCGTTTTATCATTCCCCATATTTCATAAAAGCACCTGCGTTTTGACAAAGAGGAATTAACTAGGAGGAGATATGCAGTGCGCGCATAAAGAGGGTGCCGTCGCTGATTGTTTTGGTTGGGCTTGAGCCCAACAATAGGCTGTATATCGATTCCAATGGTTTATTACACAGATGTTGCGAAATCTCCAATCTCCAAAAGCGGTCTCGTCTTTCTCAGCCAAAACACTGAGGTCAATCCGATTCAATGAAAGAAAGATAAGCGAATAATACCTGTTAAAAAATGTCAAAACTTAAATGAAAGCAACTGTGCGTAATACAGTGTAACCAAGAAGATATCAGACAGCAGCAACAACAGACCCATTGCATATAATGTATAGGTCTAAAAAAATTGTATTCAACAAAGAATAATGTAAATGTATATAATTGTAACATAACATTTGAAGGGTTTTATTTATCAGACAATAGCATTCATCTATTTATTGTAATTTCATTCTATTATCTTGGCCAAGTCTCCCTTGAAATTTTAATTTTCATCTCAAAGTAACTTCCTATTAAACAATCGGTAGAAAATAAATAAATAAATAATGACCGAGAGTCTTACTTAAACTAATTCAGTCAAATACAAATAGGGTTGATATGAGCCCCGTGAGAACCTTGTGTAGCCTACTCAACGAAGGTTTAGAGTACTCCATCAGAGTTATTAGTAGCCGATCCTATCAGATGATTTTTTTTTGTGCTGCATCATACGTGGTAAATGTCATGTTTAACATGACCGCTTACGTGTTAAGTGCTTGTTCGACTCTCGTGACAGGAGGTCCGGTCCAGGCGACTCTTCCTGCAGTGCTTCCACGGAAAGATATAGAGCTTCCGACTTCCTTATTACCCAGCGCCAGACAGCTGCCCGCCTTTCTAATGTCCGCAAGACAAGTTCGCGCGAGCCAGCGCTTCCTAAGAACCGCTAACTTTCTTATCGGTTAGATTAGCTGCGTTTATAGGGGAACCCAGTCCCCCATCGCTCAGGTCGGAAGAACCCGGAATATTACCGTACAGGAATACGTTATATTAATGGACCTTTCTCAATGGGAAAAATACTTCAGAAGTCCTCTGTCTGGTGTTAGGACTATTGTGGAGAGCTATTGTTTGCCTTGTCTACAAGTCATTTTGAACTCCCTTTCTCAGGACAGGATGGAGGAGAGAGGGCGAAAATAAAACTTTCCAGGATTTTTCTTTCATAACGCGAGCATATACGACACACGTCAGGCTTGATTCCGTAGTTGTTCGTCAGTAACCCTGCATCCCCACCAGTGAATTATCAGAGCAGAAGGGTAAAGTGGTTTTGTGCTTCAGGGCTGAGACCTTGAGTGAAAGAATAGAGGGTTTTTAGAGGTTCAGGAATGGGTCATTACATTCAAGAGCGAACGGTGTCAGAGAACAGTCTCCAGAACAGTGCTTTGTGGGAAAGAGCAAAGTGGTCAGAGGTTCATCGATGGGTCCTTAAGTTTGAGAGCCAAACTTTTATAACCGAAGGATGTGGAAGAGGTCTCTATGTGAATAGGTAAAGTGGTGTAGACTACTGGTTTATTACGAGGTGTTTTTTTATTTGCATTTGCTACTCTTATTTCCCAAAATCTCAGTCTCTTCCCCTAGGGGGTGGGGGGTTGGGGGGGGGGGGGGGGATGGTGGGTGGGTATGTAATTACACTTTCTCTCCCACGTGACCCCCAGGGGTTTAAAAAAACAAAACAAAAAAAGAATAAAGGATACTTACGGCAGCTGGGGAACGTGTTTTAAGGGGGTAGGGTTTATTTTAGGGAGAACTTTCACCTCTGAAGGACTCATGGTTAGTTTAGGGTCTTTAGGGATTAACTTGGTTGGGAGCGTAAGAGAGGGTAAAGAGAAAAAGACTGAGGGAAAAGAGAGAAAGATTGAGGGAAAGAGAGGGAAAAGAGAGAGAGATTGAGGGATAAGAGAGGGGAAAGAGAGCGAGAGAGCGTGTGAAGAGGCGCAGTCCTTTTTAATTAATCTCTGTGGGGACGACTTGACATTGTGACAGAATAAGGTCTCGCTCCGCTTTCAGAAAACCGACACTTAGACACACGAGTCTCTAAAACTCCACGGGGACGGGTAGTTTGCGTGCATGGAAGGGGAGGGATACCTGCGGTCAAAAAACCCCACATGGAACCTGTGTGTGTGCGTGTGCGTGCATGTAGATGTGTGTGTGTGTGTGTTTGTACGTGCGGAAGCATGGATACGTGTTTGCATATGTGAGTGTGGGGGTGTGTATGTGTAGATGTGTGCACGCGTGTTTGTGTACGTGCGTGTGTGCATGTGTATGGGTGTGCATGTGTGTCTGAGTCTGGGCAGGTAATCTAATGCTGGTGGATGGCATTTGATTTGATGTTGGGGGCGTAGGGGGTATCTGATGCTGCCAAAAAGGCAAACAGGGCAGCACCTGAATGGAACGAGTGCAGACGAGTCCACACAGCTACAGGACCCTCCACTGCACACCTGTCATTTACTGCCTGCTGCACAAACACACCAGAACAAAGGTGTGGCCCCAAAACGCACACAACACGAGAGGGGGGGGGAGAGGGGGGGTGAGAGAGAAGGAGGGAGGGAGGATGGGAGAGGGGGTGAGAGAGAGAGAGAGAGAGGGAGGGAGGGGGTGAGAGAGAGGAGGAGGGGGGGTGAGAGAGAGGAGGAGGGGGGGGTGAGAGAGAGGAAGGGGGGGTGAGAGAGAGAGAGAGGGAGGGGGGGTGAGAGTGAGGGAGGGAGAGAGGGGGGTGAGAGAGAGAGAGAGGGAGGGAGAGAGGAGAGGGAGATAAAGAGAGAGAAAGGGGTAGAGAGAGTGAGCTGGCGGGAGAGAGAAAGAGATGTGAGTGTGAGAGGGGGCGTGGGAGAGATAGAGAGGGGTGGAAGAGAGGTGAGGGGGTGAGCAGGAGAGACAGAGGAGGGAAGGGGTGGAAGAGGGGTGAGGAGAGAGGGAGAGGAGGAAGGAGAAAGGGCCCCTTTGTTAAAACATCATAGTCAATACAAATAGAGTATAAATAAACCAACCAAAAAGCATGTCAATACACGCAGTATGAAACAAAAAATGACATCAAAGGAAAAATATAAAACCTAGTCACGAATCATCCACACAACTCTTAACTGACATTATTATTATTATTATTATTATTACTTTATTTATTTTTTCCCCACACATTTTTTATTTATATTATTATTTTACTGAATTTATTCATTATTTTTTACTGGTCTTTGTTGTTCATTGTATATTATACATTGTATTGCTTTGGCAACAGTGGTTCATTTCCATTCATGCCAAGAAAGCCATTTGAATTTTAGGAAGATGTGGAGCAAGCGGGAGAGGAATACAGAAAAAGAGAGAGAGAGAGTGAGAGGCACAGAAATTGAAGCAGGTGGAGAAGGATTGATATCCCACACCGTCGTGGAAAAATTTATGTCACAGTCTTCCCGAGGAAGCGACAGTTTATGCGCACGTGATGGAGACACGAAAAAGGTGGAGCTTCCACGTTCCCTTTATTTTTTATCTCCCTGCGGCCCAGAACCGTCACCGCCCCCTTCCGCTGCGAATGATTTCTGGGCTTCAGTGAGCCAAGGAGAGCAAATCCTGATTTTGGGGGGGGGGGAGGCGGGGGGTTTCTGGAATGATTGACTTCCCTGAGGCCACTGTCAGAGACAGAGACGGTTTTGTCAGGTACGCTAAGCTCCGCCCATTTTTAAATGTAGAGATCCAGATCTGTATATTTGTTGTATATATTATGTCAGTTATGTCAATAGTCCAGTCTAGGACCCCCATTGAAAATGAGCCAGCTATTGCTGGCTTAATGGGTAATCCTTGCACTCGATAATTTACAAATTGTTTCTCATTTTAACATCTCACTTTTCATAATAGTCCTCCTTGTATTGTTTTAAGTACGTTTATTTGTTCTATTTTGTAATTTTTATATGATGAGTGCTAATAAATCAAATCAAAATCAAATCGAATCATTATGTCCCGGGTCTGGACTACTGCAGCTCCCTCCTCGCTGGCCTCCCCCCCCCCCCCCCCCCCCCCGCTCCCCATCAGACCTCTGTGGCTCCTCCAGAACGCTGCCGCTCGTCTGATCTTACCGCCCCCCCCCAAACTCGGTCACGTCTCTCGTCCTTCTCTGTCTCCATCCACACTGGCTGCCTACACCGACCGGCTCACATCGAAACCGCAGCCTCTATCAGGCAGCTAAAAAAACGGCAATTATATGTTTTCAAATGATTGCCAGACACTAAAAACCTACCCATAACATTACATTACATTACAGGCATTTGGCAGACGCTCTTATCCAGAGCGACGTACAACAAAGTGTATAACCATAACCAGGAACAAGTATGACGAAACCCCTAGAGAGAAGTACCAGTCCAAGTGCAGGGAACAACCGCATAGTTCAACTTGGACCCTGAAGGTTAAACTGATTAACACTAACACAACGAGAACGGCAACAACGCAGTCTATGAAAAAAATACCCGGACCCTTCCGTTCTTAATCCTGGCCGTTTCTCAGCCGGGCTACTAAAGCTCCTCTCCTTGCTGGCCTACCTGCCCTCGCCATCAGACCACTGCAGCCCATCTAGGACCCTGCTGGTCGTCTGATCCACAACCTCCCCAGACTCAGCCATGTCAAAGTGAGAAACGGGCCCTTCAGCCCAGAGAAACACCCAGTTATTGTACAGAATAGATACAATATATCTATATATATATATACAGTATATATTCCACCAATAATAATACATTTTTAAATTTTATTTTAAGAAATCAAAGGGGCACATAAGGCACTTGGAGCAAAAGGGGCAGGTGCTCGGGCACCCAGAACTTCAACCCAACCTAACCCCCCCACAAGGTCATATTATTTATTGCTAGCACAAGAGGGAGATTACTGGGTCAAGAGTATGACCTTAGATATGAGTTGGGAGTGGCCAAGGTTGGCGCTGTGATTTGCTTACTTGGAAACGGGTGTATTGCTGTAACTCCAGGGACCTCTGTTCCTCTTACCTGTTAGCCATGTAGGACATTCAAGTGTAAAATGAGACCTGTCTGCCTCTTCATTAGTATCTCTTAGCCATGTAGGAAGTTCATGTAAAATGAGACATGTCTGCCTCTTCATTAGCATCTGTTAGCCAAGTAGGCAGTTCATGTAAAATGAGATTGGCTCGTTTTTGCTTGTCTCAGTGGAAACTGACACTCAGACCCTCAACTCTGCATGCGGGCCCTGACCTTTGACCTTGAACTCCCTTCCTGGTTCCCTGCATCAGTCAAGCATTGCACTTTAAATTAGTGCAGTGATAATGTGGAACCATGCCAATAAGAGACCTAAAAAACTCATCCAGACACTGTAGCCTCAACTCTGAGCTATGACTTACAAATAAATATGAGCGTTCTTTTTCTCTCAAAGACAAAAAGGAACAGGTTGGCCGAAGGGCTTGCTGGACTGGCTCATTCAAGGACAGGATGTCGATTCAATCAAATCCCAGGTCTTAGTGTTTGAAGTGGACCCCAGTTCTGGAGAAGCTTGTCAGAACCCTTCAAAGGGATACTTCACTTTGGTAGAACACAAGTAATTTTGTGGAGCTTATCGCATTGTATTTGCACTGCATGGATACTAGCAACATCAGCTGTCCCTGTTGTCCTTCAATGGCATTTATGTTCCTCCCAGTCATCCAGCTAACTCCCATTCATTTATAATGGGTCAATCATATTAGATCAATAGTAGCAGATCAATAGAAGAGAGCGCCTATATCGTCAAACGATCCCTGTTTTCAAGCTGATGAGCTGCTTTCAGGTTCTGGTTAGCTATAAACAGAAACAATATTTTCAGATTGGCTACTGCGTAGAAATACAGAAAGCTGTAGTTAGACTTTTTTTAAATGCAAGTGCTCATGTGAATCATGCTCAAGGATTCATCGCATAGTTTAAAGTAACAGAACTTTTTTGTTTTTATAAGGCAATAAAAAAATTTATAAGGCAAAAATACTGCAGATAGTTAGAAAAAAAAACAAAGACTGTTTGATGTTAGCACTCTCTCCTATCAATGTATCATCTGCCGTCGTTAGTTTGTGCCTTAAAACCTTTTGTTTCAGCAAGGTCCCGACTGGGAATGGAAGTGAATGGGGCAAGCTCCCCCTTGTGCTACACCAAAGTGAAATATCCCCTTAAGGACGGAATGTCGATTTGAATCCAGGCCCTCTACAGCGTTTTGAAGCTTCTGGAGAATCTCGTCAGAACCGAACCCAAGCTTGCTGCGGTAGCCTGATTGGCAGGGCACGGTTCCGCAAAGGACGTCGTGGGAGTTGCATTCTGTTTCATCACCCCCCAAGCCTGCTGGAGGCAAATCAAGCAGATCCATTCCAGAGGGGACAAAAGTGTGTTTTTTTTTTGCTTTTGGTTTTAAGCCAGGACAGAGGAATCAGGTGGCCGTGTAGTATAATGGGTAAAAGAACTGGTCTTGTAGCCTGAAGGTTATATGATTGATTCCCAGGTAGGACACTGTCGTTGTACCCTTGAGCCAAGGTGCTTAACCTGCATTGTACCTAAGAGTGTCTGCTAAATGCCGGTTAATGTAATGTAACAGAATCACAGAGGAGAGACGATCCATTGCTTGCCTTTATTTTATTTGCATGTTCTTCGAAAACTCAGTTTCCACGTGATTCATTCATATATCTATTCTTTTGACAATAACAGACTGCACATCTCTTCCAATGAATGTATTTGCGAAGCGAATATCAAAAAGGGCCAAAAGTATAGTCCAAGGAAACGCGAATGTTGTCTTCTTGCGATTTGTTGGCATAATTCCTGTCTCCGTAACTGTCTTTGAACCCTATCTTACCTGAAAAATGTCCTTGTTCTTATTCATTTTTAACCCTTGGTGAGAGTTTGCCCTTTGGTACATAACCCCTGATAATAATCCAGACACGTACTTCAAAGCCGGGAAAGCCAAACACTTCAGCACGAGTCCCCCCTTATCTGTGTTATTGCCCCCCTGTATCTATAATCTATAATCATAAAACGCTGTACTTGCAGTGTAAGACGTGGGAGCGCAGCGTAACTCAGATGGAAGCCAGACCACGGGACTGATAACATCATTGCATTTCAGCAGCGTTTGGGAAGCAGCCTGTATTCTGAAGAGTGAAGCCACACCTCGTCCTCCGACGAGGTTCCCCCTGGAATCCCTCTCGCCTGCCACGATCGGCCACTCCTGGGGCGTGTTTTCTGTTTTTAAAACGTATGCGGATCGTTTATTTTGGAAATCTCCGCACAGCAATAATTAAGAAGCCTTTACTTAGCAAAACTACGTGGATTCGGAGAGAGTTTACACATTGGATCTTTAATCTGATTGGTTATCGCACCGTGTTCCTCGTCCTTCTGGGTCGCTCCACTGTTTTGCCTCGCATCGCCAGCTATATCCCAGCATGCCTTGCACATGCGAAAAAAATTGTCCCCCCGTTGAAAATGAATGGAGGCGATTGTGAAGTCGCTTGTATGTGTGGCTGCAGCCTTAGCGTCGCCGATGCCGCGGTTTGGGTTATTTGAGTTATCCGCGAAAAAACGTGGAGCCCAAAGTGTGCGGGCTCTGTTATTTGTGCCTGGTGGTGGAATGGTGCATTGTGGGAGAGAGCACGTGATGGCCAGAGCTCCAGTGGGAGACCGTCGCCAAGGCAACCTCAGAGACAAGCACCCCCCTATGGGCCACCAATAACTTTAATCGTGTCATGCATCTTCCATTATTATTATTATTATTATTTAATTTATTTATTTATTGCTGCTCATGAATAATGAGCAACAATATCACATATATTTTTTATACCTCTTGTATAGGTCCGGCAAATGCTGTGCATTCAAGGGACGCTCAAATCGGTCCCTGGGGGGCCAGTATTACTGCTGGTTTTCATTCCTCCCCTCTAATCGGGGCTGATTTAAAGGCAGGAGGGAACACCAGCGGTGCCCCTGGTCTCGCGGGGCGGGTCTGACGATCCCCCTGCGCCCGTTCCTCTGTCCCAGCGTGGATAACGAGGGGTAACGCTGCACCACTTTTTAAAAAACATTGTTCAAGACTTCATTTATTTACGAGTCGGGGATAAATATTGATTTGGGTCCAGGCCTGGATCTCCGGGTGCCCCGCCCAGCCCAGCCCGCCAGCCTTATATCCACAGATGGAGGAGCTGTGCAGGGGAAAGCCTCTCTGACACAAACGCTTGGAGGGGGGGTCCGTCCATCACGTTCGCATGACAGCCAGCGTCATGTTGGATTCCCACGGCAGCTCAACGGAGCTTGTGTGTTGTAAGCCCTGATAAGTTCACAAATAAATAAGACCAAAAGCTACAACCCTCAAGGGTGGGGGTGGGGGTGGGGTGCAGGGGGTGGGGCTGGTTGGTGTTTTTACTCTGAAACATAAGCTCTGAACGTTTTTTTCTTTTTAACTGCAAATTTGAAACAAATGGCACATAATCAAAACATTCCTCTCCACCCCATAAAATCCCAAAGCATCCATCGAAAAAACAGCAAAGAGGAATAGCGATGCTTTGATGCTTTGATGATTTGTTTTGTGGGCATGAGTATTCCAATGACCCCCCCCCCCCCCGCCCCCCCATTGTTGCGAGAGACCCAATTTAACATCTGAAAGTGTTTGCTGTTTAGGGAGACTTGAGAATGTAGAATGCGTTCTTACAATGCTGCTTGGAGATCTTGCCAGCCTGTTTGGAGCATAGCAGAGAAGTCAGAGTTATGCAAAGGCGTCCAACGAGACGGAAAAGACAGTCGCACTTCACATTGTTTAAGAGGTTGTGTCTGTAACGCCCTGTTTGCATTGTGGTATGGAGTCTGTCTCAGAAAATCACAGGGTAATCACAGGAGAGTCACAGGGTAATCACAGGAAAGTCACAGGGTAATCACAGGAAAGTCACAGGGTAATCACAGGAAAGTCACAGGGTAATCACAGGAAAGTCACAGGGTAATCACAGGATAATCACAGGGTAATCACAGGGTAATCACAGGAAAGTCACAGGGTAATCACAGGATAATCAAAGGGTAATCACAGGAAAGTCACAGGGTAATCACAGGAACGTCACAGGGTAATCACAGGGTAATCACAGGAAAGTCACAGGGTAATCACAGGAACGTCACAGGGTAATCACAGGGTAATCACAGGAAAGTCACAGGGTAATCACAGGAAAGTCACAGGGTAATCACAGGAGAGTCACAAGAATCACACTTCACTGGTGGAAGTAGAGAGCCCTGCTTCGCACATCATTCCAGAATGTTCCATAAAAAACCACAAAACTGTAACGCCACCAACAGGGGGCACTGCCCCAAAGATCCCCCCCTCTCTCGATCTCACACTGAGCCATGCTAGCCTGCATTACAGACAGCCAGGCCTGTTTAGCATTCAACAGAGCCACCTTCCCAGGGCATTTCGGGGATGTGTTACATGAGCAGGAATCCTGGCTCCGGTCGGTTTATCATGGACGGCAGCGTAGTGTAATGGGCAAGGAGCTGGGCTTGTAACCTGGCAGGACACTGCCACTGCACCCCCCAACCCCCCCCCCCCCCAGCAAGGCACACAACCTGCATCACCCCAGCATATATCCAGCTGCATAAATGGATGCAGTGTAAAAGTAGTGTGGCTATTGGATAAGGGCGTCTGCCAAATGCCTGTAAATGTAATGAGTTTGCACTACTCAGTCGCCACACCCGCAACGCTCAGCGACCAGACGTCAAGCTCTGTCCCATTTCTGATCTGAAACCTGTTCAGGTGTAACGTTCACTCATTTACACAGGTGCTTCCGCTATGTGTGTACGCTATCCACACATCCTGCATTCTGCAACGTGGGACCCGCAGAGCTAGATGGATGACAACCGCTGCAGTGCATAAAATTTCAGTAGCGAAAGGGAAGTTATTAAGAGACGCCATTAGAAAAAAAAAAAAGACGAAACGCTATTTCATCATGATAAGGGTGTCCCTGCTGAAAGTAGGCCTTTTAAGTTGGTTGGGGCCATTAGAACAATTATCCCCTTGGATGTACAGAAAGGAAATGGTGGGGGGGGGTATTTTATTTTATTTTTTTTAGCAGTGTCAGCAGTGAAACTGCCTTTCTGTGTTAGTGAAGCAGGCCTGTTGTACCATATGCTGCAGTCCTGTGTGTGAAGACCAAAGATCATCTCCCAGCATGAGGTGCGTTGCTTCTGCTGGCGCACTAATCAATTATTTGTTAGCTTTTCTTATTCATGTGAGTTACGCTGCTGTGTTTACACTGCTCTGTGTTTACACTGCTCTGAGTTTACACCGCTCTGAGTTTACACTGCTCTGTGTTTACACTGCTCTGAGTTTACACTGCTCTGTGTTTACACTGCTCTGTGTTTACACTGCTCTGAGTTTACACCGCTCTGTGTTTACACCGCTCTGTGTTTACACCGCTCTGAGTTTACACCACTCTGTGTTTACACCGCTCTGTGTTTACACTGCTGTGTTTACACTGCTCTGAGTTTACACCACTCTGTTTTACACTGCTCTGTGTTTACACCAGTCTGAGTTTACACTGCTTTGAGTTTACACTGCTCTGTGTTTACACCGCTCTGTGTTTACACCGCTCTGAGTTTACACCACTCTGTGTTTACACCGCTCTGTGTTTACACTGCTTTGAGTTTACACTGCTCTGTGTTTACACTGCTTTGAGTTTACACTACTCTGAGTTTACACCACTTTGAGTTTACACCACTCTGAGTTTACACCGCTCTGTGTTTACACCACTCTGAGTTTACACCGCTCTGAGTTTACACTGCTCTGAGTTTACACCGCTCTGAGTTTACACTGCTCTGAGTTTACACTGCTCTGAGTTTACACCGCTCTGTGTTTACACCACTCTGAGTTTACACTGCTCTGAGTTTACACTGCTGTGTTTACACTGCTCTGTGTTTACACTGCTTTGAGTTTGCACCACTCTGAGTTTACACTGCTCTGAGTTTACATTGCTCTGTGTTTACACCACTCTGAGTTTACACTGCTCTGAGTTTACATTGCTTTGAGTTTACACTTCTCTGTGTTTACACCGCTCTGAGTTTACACTGCTCTGTGTTTACACTACTCTGTGTTTACACAACTCTGAGTTTACACTGCTCTGTGTTTACACCACTCTGAGTTTACACCGCTCTGTGTTTACACCGCTCTGTGTTTACACCACTCTGAGTTTACACCGCTCTGTGTTTACACCGCTCTGTGTTTACACCACTCTGAGTTTACATGGCTAAGTTTAAGCTGCTCAGAGTTTACACGACTTTAAGTTTACACGGCTATGTTTACGCTAAGTCATGATGTGATGTGAGGAGCTAAATGGCGAGCAGTGGCTTCAGCCGCTGAAACTCACCAGACCCTGTGCCAGCGGCTTTTTGCAGCGCGGAAAATTCCGGGGGAAATTAGATTTGTTCCGTTTTTCATGCTTTTCCCCAGTGGGGTGCAGGGGGGTGCGGGGGTGGGGGTTGGGGGCTTTCTGACTCAGGTTTTCTTCACCCTTTCCGTATGGGGTTGTGGCCTTGATGATAATTAACTCTCCTGACGCTGTTTGTGTGTGTGTGTGTGTGTGTGTGTGTGTGTTTGTGTACACCCGGATCTAAGGAGGCTAACATATGTCAACCTCCCCCCCCCGACCCCGCCTCCATCACCCCCTCCACAGGATCAGAGAGGATTGCAGGGAGAAACATAAGGGGTAAGGGGTGGGTGATGGCTGGGCCGTGGGGGGGGGGGGGGGGGGGGGGAGTTTGTAGGGAGGCAGTCCAATCGCACAATGTTATAGCTCAAAGGATACGAACACAAAACACGCTCACTGCCACTAAAATAGACCTGCCATATTGAACCTGTTAATGAAAACCTGCTGAGTTGAATCTGGACCTGTTTATGGAGACCTGTTGCTAACTGAATGCAGTGTTATGCAAGCAGGTTAATTAACAGAAACTTTTCCTGAAGCATCAGCTCAATGACTCAAACACAGGCACAGTTAAAGGTTGAAAAATTTGGCGGAACGGAGAAAAGTGTGTGTGTGTGTGTGTGTTTGTTTGTTTGTGTGCATGGGTGTGTGTGTGTGTGTGTGATTGTGCTTGTGTGTGGGTGTGTGGGTGTTTGTGCTTGTGTGTGTGTGTGTGTGTGTGTGTGATTGTGCTTGTGTGTGGGTGTTTGTGTGTGTGTGATTGTGCTTGTGTGTGGGTGTTTGTGTGTGTGTGTGTGTGATTGTGCTTGTGTGTGGGTGTTTGTGTGTCTGTGTGTGTGTGCGTGTGTGTGTGTGTGTGTGATTGTGCTTGTGTGTGGGTGTGTGTTATCATTATCAATGTTGGGGAGACACCATGGCTAACTATGCACTGTCATTAGCTTAGCTCACTTGTGTTTTCCTTGTTACAAATTACCCCTCCATATTACTGTTTAACTGAATGTAATGGCTGTGTCCTTTTGCAGTAGTCATTTCCCACATATAAAGCAACTCTGATTTGCATTTGAGAGAAAAAGAGTGAAAGAGAAGAGGAAGAGGGAAGGAAAGATTGAGCAGACTGTCATTTCTCATCCATCCCTCAGTCCGGAGTCTCCCTGGGGTTCTGAGATAAAATAATAAAATAAAAAATAAAAAAACGCTTCAGCCTGAAGATTTTTGAATTGGAAATTGAATATGAATTTTTGTTGGGGGGGGGGGGGGGTGTGTAAGGGCATTGTCAGTAACAAACTGGTGCATGCTTAGGACAAAGACACTGCCTAGTCTGTGATCCTGAAATATTGCCCCGTTTCAAAGCAAAGAGGCTTACTCTCGCACACACACATTCACTCACACACACACACACACACACACACACACTCACACACACACTCACACTCACACACTATCTCTCACACATGCACACACACACACACACTCACCACCCTGCCTTGTTCTCAGTGAACCATGGAAATGTGTTCAGACAGCAGGGTGTAAAAAGGTCTATCCCCCGCTCAGCCCTCTGGGAAAACCAGGCACAGCATGCAGACAACTCACCTGTCAGCTTCTGTTCATTCAGAGTACCTGCCCCCCCACCCCCCAATCGAGCGGGAGAGAGTAAGAGAGAGAGTGAATGAGAGAGAGAGAGAGAAATGTGTTGTTGTTCTTAATTTTACTTACCTGTACATTATTATTATTATTATTATTATTATTATTATTATTGCTGTTCATTTTTGGTGTGTCTCTGTGTAACAGTACAGTCATAGCTGGTCTGGTGTTATGTATCATTTACAGGCTTCTCTGTATGTTTCTTGGCAGCTCATGCTTGGTGCAGCACGAAATTTACTTTAACTGAAATTAATTAAATTGAACGGAACTGATAAGGAGAAGGAAAGAGAGAGAGAATGAGGGGAGAAAGAGAGGAGCTATAGAAAGATAGAGGGTGAAGCGAGAGAGAGAGAGAGAGAGAGAGAGAGAGAGAGATGTAAAATTTCACACTGTAACCGTGCTTAATCTTAACACATTCAGCATTGCCAAATGCAAAAAAAATTGCGCTACAATGGCCAAATGCCTCCTTTAAAACATTTGTCGAGAGAAATTTGTCTAAAGCATAATTATAATTGCTTTTACAGGAGTAATGTCATGCATTAATGCAAGATTTTAAAAAAGTATATATGAATTTAAACGTTGACTGTAAATGTAAATATTAAATCTAAAGACTCGTATCACCTGCCTGGGAATGCTGCTGGGTAGCCATTAGCTCTGTTAGCGCTCGTGACAGGCAGCTCAGAGAGACACCAGACCCATGAAGATGGCAGCTGTCAGTTTCGATTCTGCCTCTGACACTTCGCCGACGCCCTGAACCCCCCCCCCCCCCCCGCCACCTAACACCACCCAGTGTGTCAATATTTTCTGTACACTGAAACGGGTGAAGCTAAGCTGAGACGACACACCCTCTTTGTTCGCTTAACACTTCACTCACCATAGATTCTCACCTTCCTCTCTGATAAGGCGGAATAAAAGCAGTGCTGCTATCTTTGAATGTTTAATGTCTCTGGTTTTTTTTTTTGAAAATGGTGACAATGGCGTTGCCAGAGGTGTTTGTGGCACACAATCTCATGTTTACGTATATATTTTTACATTGTACATGTTAAGCACTTGCTGGGCAATAGCGTGTGCGTAGCGTTTAGCCACTGGGCCACCATCACAAAGTGCACAACAAGTTTCACCCTGACACGGGAGTCTCTGTTGGGTTCCTGACTTGCCTGAAAAAGTAAAGAGTATGAACTGTTAGGTGCTGCTCTATGAACTGCCAGTTCTATGTATTTTCAGCGACAGGTCCACTGTCCTTATGTGCGAATCAGAAAGGCTGATTTTACCCCTACTTGCTGGCAGCCATTTTGTGTCGATGGACCACTCCGTGTGGAGTACCTGGTGGAATTCTGGGACAGTAAGCGGGTTCCCTGGGAAACGTATCAAGGTGGTTTCCATCATCTCACCTTCACCTGGATTCATCAGAGAAAAAGGTGCAGGATCAGGGAAAAGGTGCAGAATCAGGGAAAAGGTGCAGGATCAGGGAAAAGGTGCAGAATCAGGGAAAAGGTGCAGAATCAGGGAACAGGTGCAGAATCAGGGAACAGGTGCAGAATCAGGGAAAAGGTGCAGAATCAGGGAAAAGGTGCAGAATCAGGGAAAAGGTGCAGGATCAGGGAAAAGGTGCAGGATCAGGGAAAAGGTGCAGTTTTGAGTCTCTGTGGAGGTACACACACCCTGTGCTCACACCTCCACGGAAAAGCAGCTCCACAAAAGGGGCCTTTCATTTCCACAGCGGGGCGGTTTAAATGTCAAGGGTGTGAATGTTCCCTGTGAATGTGTACACGCCGCACGCGTCTGTCAACATAAAAATGAAAGGGTGAACCGCCGTTTCAACATCAGTCTTTTCCATAGAACTCGTGGGGGGGGGGGGAATGTTGACTCAGGATGTCGCCTGAGCCGTGCTGTGCTGTCTCTGTGACACCGGCCCGGACAACCGGTCAGGCGCTGTCCGTGTCACAGTGTTATAATGTAAAGTACACAGGGCAATTTCACGCAGTTTGGTTCGTCTCTCTCTCTCTCTCTCTCTCTCTCTCTCTCTCTCCCACCCTCTCTCTCTCTTTCTCTCTCTCTGTCCCACCCCCTCTCTCTCTCTCTCTCTTTCTCTCTCCCCACCCTCTCTCTCTCTTTCAAATTTTTTCCTCATTCCTCCGTTTGTTCTTCCCCACCATACCCCAGGGAGGTGAAGCTGAATTAGCATGCACAGGAGGAGCTCCATAATCACAGTCAAACGGTGCTCGAGACACGCACCACGGACCTTTTAATTGCCCGGCGGTTGGTACTGTAATGTTGATACTGAAAAAATCTGTTGTGTGCTGAAATCAGAGCAGCTGACCAGTTTTTGATAACCCATCACCCGACCACACTAACCCAGCACCCTTACATACTACCCCTCGTCCGGCCACACTAACCCAGCCCCCTATCATACTACCCAGCACCTGGCCACACTAACCCAGCCCCCTACCATACTACCCCTCGTCCGGCCACACTAACCCAGCCCCCTATCATACTACCCAGCACCCGGCCACACTAACCCATTATCCGGCCACACTAACCCATCGTCCGGCCACACTAACCCAGCCCCCTGCCACACCTAACCCAGCACCCGGCTACACTAACCCAGCCCCTCGATACACTAACCCAGCCCCCCACTCCACTAACTCAGCCACCTGCCACACTAACTAACCTCACTGCCTAACACACACACACTGCCTAACTAACCTCACTCATGATTTGAGAAAAAAACATTAAGACAATCTGTTGTTGTGTTCCCAGATACTGCACCATGACTGCACCTTTTTTTCAGCATTACAGTAAGGTTGTGACACATTGAAGCAACTCAAACTTTCTTTCACTATTCAAAAACACAGCATTCCAGCCAGGGGTGAAAGGATTCAGGGAAGAAACACCACCACTAATACATTTTGGGTGTTTATAGGACAGCCAATCAGCAGCAAGTTCAGACAGCTTCAATGTGATCATGTGATGTGCTTTAGCCAATCACATGGAAAAGCTGCAAGGCCTGTTTCCCTAAACTCCCCAGAATTGATTTGGGTGCTGCATACGGGTACCTTTTTCATTCCTCAGCACAATCTTACCGGGAGGCTGTAAAACATTTTGACGGTGTTATGTCCTAGCCAAGTTTACTGAGGCTGACTTTTTTTACGTCCTCGGTGCCGTTGTGTCCGACTTTTATGCTCCTGACGCTGCTCTGTGTCTGTTTTCAGCGACGCTCAGCGATACTGAAATCTGGCTCTCCAGGAACGGCGCGCTGCTGGTTTTCCTTTCTGCCTGATGGTTAATTGATCGACTAAATGCCACTGACCGGCCGAGAGATTTAACTCACCTGGTGTCCCAGGTTTAAATCGTTCCCTGATTGGAGGGGAAGAATGAAAACTCTTTTTTTGAGCATTTGAGCATCCCTGCTTCACTTTTATTGTTCACTTTTATTGTGTCAATTGTAATGGGCCTGAGTGTAGTTTAAACCTGTTGTAAGATTTTTAGTTCAACTACAAATCTTCAATACAGAGGTTGTGCCAAAACGCAATACTTGGGCCCACTGATGAAAGAAAGCCTTAGTTCACAGCTCACAAGACTTCAGTATCACTGTAAAGACTGACAGTGCCATATTGATACAATCAGCCAGGAGAGGGAGAAAGGTGAATGAAACTGACTTGGGAGTGATTAACAAAGCAGAGTTGCTAAGGCATTGTGTGACTCTTGACAGAAACTAATCATCTCACTCACCAATCATCACTGGTACCACTAATCAAATCACAACTAACAGCTTAAAAGAAGGCCAAGACAGACAGTCGGGGTGCATTTTGACTTTGATGCTCCCAGAGTACATGCTACGTGTATTTTCTGTTGCTGCCATATTTTGCCAATAAAGACAGTTTCTACGAAGACCAAGATTTTCTCGTCCGGAACCTTATTTTTTCTTACATTGGCGAGCCAGCCCAACGCGAGCTGAAAAAAAAAGAGGGGAGATTCCTGACATCAGCTTCCCATACGGTGAGTATCATCTTTCGTGATACAGCTTCCACTTTTAATTCAGTTTCACGTCTTCAAAGAACCTACAAGGAAAGGAGGTTTCCTGACTGAAATTGTTGGTAGTAGTCTTTGTTTGTAAGGTGCAGTAGAAGTTGCAGGGTTTAAGTCCATTCATTTCTCTAAAACAACAATTCTAAAGCAACTGAATTGCCGACGTACTGGGTATAGGGAACTGTTTGGAATTAACAAGTTACTAACGCAACTTGCCTGTTTCGTGCTTACAAATCGACAAACTATTCTAAAGTAACAGAATAGGGCCCGACGGACTGTGGCTAGGATTTGTTCGCGACAAGCTGTATACATTCCTAAAGTAATTGGAATAAGAGTTGTTGGTTCGACGTACTGAACCTGTTTTTGTGCTTGCAAATCGACGAACTATTCTAAAGTAACTGAATAGGGCCCGACGGACTGTGGCTAGGATTTGTACGCGACAAGCTATACGTTCCTAAAGTAATTGGAATAGCGTTGTTGGTTCGAGGTACTGAACCATACAGTAGGTGTATAAAATATTCCTAAAGCAACTGGAATATAAAGTTTAATTTTGGTTCAACGCACGGAACCAGGTTGCGGTGATTAACGTATCGTAACGTATTTGGAATTGTTTTTTGGGTTCGAATCAGCAAGCCCGATTGCTGTTTTGGGAAATAGAGGTTTTTGCGCACAGAGGTGGTGCGAGGGTGCTTTCCTAACTCTTTATTAAGTGGGAACAACTGAGAGAATCTATGATAATGGAATCGTTTATTCTTCAGTACATTGCTAAGCACGGCAAATCAGATATGTTGGAGGGAATAGAGAACCAGGAAAAGCCGTATGAATGGGCTGCCTTCCAATTTGATAGGAACACGACCAATAAACTTAGGAAAAAAAGTAAGGTTGCAATGGTTTTGAAAGGCGTCCTTGCTTCTTACAAATTAGGCAATAAAACATTGGATGCTCTCAAAGCAGAGAATGAAAATTTGCGACAGCAAACTGGTGAGCTTCTGACCTCGTTACAAAGCCATCAACTTAACGCGAATTTGAATGCCAAAATCCAGCTAGATCTGCGCAAGGAGGTAGCTCAATTACACATAAAGAACGAGGAGCTCCACTGTGAACTCTATGCTACGCAGACAGAATTAAAAAGCGTACGAGGTACGTGCGATTACTTGTATGAGAAGAATAGTAACGCTCCGGGGAACCGGGTTCGGGAGGAAAGTGACGGCGCGGTTTGGAGTGACGCACAAAATACAGGTTTACCTCTGGTGGGGGATGGCAGTTCGTTACGTACCCTAAAATTCCCCGTAGCGCCAGTTCACGAGACCACTACTATTATACCGGGGGAAGGGGGAAACAGAGTAACCACTACAACCACTGTAAAGCCGCTGTCTCCGAGCGAGATTGAGGCTCTCGTAAAAAGTATTGGTGCATTTGTTCCCTCAAAGCGAGATCCGGTAGAGTTTCTTGCGAATTTTGAACGTATGGTCGGCCTACATAGATTGACTGATGTTGACGCATGTGTCATTTTGTCTGCTTGTTTACCCCATGCTCTTGCTAGTGCGCTTCCACTGGACATACAAAATCGGGAGGCCAACCAACAACGCAGAAAAACGGGGTTGTTGGACATTTTGGGCACTCGTGCTGTGGATTGGGAAAAGATAAGGGAAGTAGTGATGTGTCCTTCTGAACACCCGGCCGCATATGCGGCGCGCCTATGGGAAGCCTTTTCGTCTTATAGTGGCATCGCTGGTTTAACACAACAGGATCCCGCATTCAAATCCGCATTGATTGCACAAAGCGATTCGAATACTCGGAGGGCTTTGGCGCTACATATAGATTCGCATGCCGCATACGCAGATATCGTAGCAAAAATGACACAGCTATATAACATGAATCTCAGCATTAACCAATCTAGAAAGCAACCAGTGGCTGCACTGGCCGAGACCACATCACGCCCGAATCATACTCGTAAATCGGTGTCGTGGAAAAATGAAGGTTATGTGCCGGAGGATGTGAGACAAGCGAGGGGTGAAAGGCCCCCCTTGTTTAACCCAAACGGGGTAATTTTATGTTATGCTTGTGGAAAGGAAGGACATATTGCCAGGGAATGCAACTCAACATTAAAAAGAACATCTCCATATTCGGAGATTAGCAAACAGCTCAGTGAAATGCAGTCGGTTTTACAAAAACTGAGCGCCGAAAACGCTGAATTGCGCGCAGCTAATAAGGGGATGGGATCGAAATGTGCTAATGCTTCAGCATAGGGGTTCCAGGCCTCCGTGAACCACATTGCACCTTTGGAACGAGATACCTATGGTAGGCCAATTGTAAATGTTGCTGTTGGAGGCCGATGCAACAGTTGGCTAGTGGATTCTGGTGCTTCCTTGTCAATTATACACTCAGATAGTCACCCTCGCAATCCCACGAATACAATTACTCTGGAAGGTTTTGATGGTACAGTGTCTATTGCTTCTCAGTCGGACAGTTTGGCTTTTCGAATTGGCAGTGATTCTTTTAATGCTAAGGCTTGGTTCAGTACAACTGGTGATGCTCGCAATATTTTGGGATCAGACATAATGAAGAGGCGGGGATACATAATCGATTATGGCAATAATTGTATTTGGCGCAATACTCAGAGTGGGGATGATTTAGTCGAAATTTCTGATGTGCATGCGGTGTTTGCTATTAAGAAGGCAGAGGATTATGATTTGGATAGCTTGTTGTCACATGATGATACCCAGCTATCAGACCTGTTAGGACAACACAGAGGGGCTTTCGCTAAAAGCAAGCATGATTGTGGTCGCATTGATCCGGGTGTCATAGAGGTGAATGTGCAGGGGCGGGACCCACCCCCTCTCAGACAGTACAGCTACCCGAATGAAGCAAACCCCTATGTGCAGAGTGCAATTGACTCCCTACTTGAACAAGGTATCATTAGGCCGTGCTTATCTCCATGCCTAGCTCCTATATGGCCTGTACGTAAACCGGATAACTCATGGCGTTTATGTATTGACTATAGGGAACTCAACAAGTGCACCCCCACATGTGCGCCTGTGGTAGCTGCCACACCTGATGTTCTAGCATCCCTTCTCCCAGAAGCTAACTATTATTCTGCCCTAGATGTCTCCAATGGTTTCTGGTCCATCCCACTGCATCCTGATTGCCAATACAAATTTGCATTCAAATTTAAAAATACCCAATACACTTGGAATGTGCTTCCACAAGGTTTTGCTAACTCACCGACATTATTCCACCAGTGTTTGGCAAATGTGCTAGGTGCTTTTTCTAGACCAGAATGTCTCATTCAGTATGTTGACGACCTATTGTTGCAGACTGCAACAAGGGAGGAGCATGTCAGTTTACTTGCAGAACTGCTTCACCTCCTTGAAGAAGCAGGAATCAAATTGAATCCCAAGAAAGCTCAACTTCTCAAATCGGAAGTAACTTATTTGGGCATTAAAATTACCAAAGGGGGGCGCACTCCTGATCCACACAAGGTAGAGATTATTCAGCGACTTCCAGTTCCAGTTTCAGTCACAGCTTTAAGATCATTTTTGGGGATAGTCGGATTTTGTAGGGACTTTATTGAAGGCTTTGCTGATATTGCCAGACCGCTTAACTCCTTACTTTCGGGGAAAAAGAAAAAGTCTGATGCTTTGGATTGGGGTCCAGAACATCAAACGGCATTTGAAAAATTGAAAGATGCGCTAATTAAAGCTCCTGCATTGCGTAATCCAGACAGATCACAGCCATTTATTTTGCAGACCGCAGCCACTGAGGAAGCTCTATCAGCAGTTCTGTTGCAGGAAGTTCAGGAGAATCTGCGGCCCATTGCATATGCCTCCCGTGTGCTCTCTCCGGTTGAGAAAGCATTTGACTCATGTAACAGGCACCTTTTGGCAGTTCATTGGGGAATGTCCCATTTCGAGTACATTTACGGCTTTAATGAAGTGACACTCCATACTCCCCATACACCCCTTCAGCTTCTTTTGAATGGCAAAGTGAAAGGAGTATCTAATTCAAGATTAGCACGATGGACTTTGGATCTGGGTTCCAAAAATTTGAAAACTGTGTACAAATCTTCATGCATGTTACCCCGTACACTTCTCTATGAAGGTGACCCTCACACTTGTGACACTAAACCTGTCCAGCCTCTGGACAGTGTCTTTGAAGTGTGCGCTATAGAAGGAGCCATTGATGTATATGTGGACGGGTCCCGATATTGGCAGGATGGTCAGTATCATACTGGCTTTGCGATTCATTCGGACAATGGGGATTTCCTTTACAGATGTCCATCTCATTTCTCAGCTCAGAAAGCAGAAATTTCAGCAGTCCTACAGACCTTTTCAGTTTTTCCAGATTCAGACTTAAACATCTTTTCAGACTCTGCATTTGTTGTTAACTCTCTCACTGAGTATTTACCCATTTGGCAGAAAAGGGGCTTCACCAGCGCTGATGGCCAACCTTTAAAACAGGTCGGACCCATACAGGCTTTGTGGACAGCAGCCAAGTCCTGTACACATAAGGTTGCTCTATTAAAGGTGAAAGCCCATCAGAAGAAAGGAGTAAGCCAACATGGAGATGGTAATTTAGCTGTGGACGAGCTAGCAAAGAAAGCAGCTGTAGCAGGGAGACCATTCCATGTTCTGGAACCGGAACCAGAACTAGTTGCTGTGGTAAACGTCAGGGAACCGACAGACCTTAAGGTTGCGCAGCAACGGGATCCAGTTTTGCGGGAAGCAATCAAGCAGAAACAGAATGGGGAGGCAATTTTGGAGGGCCCATTGACTCTGTTTGATGCACAACTCCTGGTCCATGATTGCATGCTGTTGTACACTGGAAATGACATTCCAGTATGGATCCCACCCACAGAATTGCGGAATGATATTTTGTATCATATCCACAATCAGGGGGGGCACTTAGGTATAGAAAAAACAAAAGACCGATTAAAAAACATGTTTTGGTGGCCAGACGTTGACAAAAATGTGAAAGATTATTGCACAAATTGTTTAACCTGTGCCCAGATTAATCCATCACCAGTGAAAAGGAAAGGGCGACTGAGGCCCACGTGTCTAGCCGAAGGACCGTGGACAAATTTGCAGATCGATTATGTAGGTCCACTCCCTGCAGCTAGAGGAGGCTACAGGTACATTCTCATCATAATAGATACATTCACTAAATGGATAGAGGCGTTCCCAATTAAGTCCGATACCGCATCCGCCACAGCCCGGGTATTATGGGAACAAGTCTACTGTAGATGGGGTCTGCCACTTAGCCTGGAAAGTGACAGAGGCACGCATTTCACAGGAAAAATTCATACAGACTTGGCAAAACTACTTGGGATAAAGCACCAACTACACATAGCTCACCATCCACAGTCTTCAGGCGGGGTTGAACGAACAAACAGAACACTCAAAACCGCATTGAGAAAAATGGTATTGGAAAATGGCACCAATTGGGCTCAAAATCTCCCTAGTATTTTGATGTCTGTGCGAGGGGTTGTTCACAAAAGCACAGGATACAGCCCCCATGAATTGATGACAGGGAGGGGAATGCGAATGCCAGAACATCTGCTACTAGAGGTGCCGAGACCCATGATAGAGGGATGGGCGACTGAAACCTTTCTGAAAAACCTCTGTTCTTCTTTACCTGCTATGTACCAGCAAGCGGCTCAACAGATTGGCTCGATTCAGAAATACAACAAAATGTATTATGACCAACATGTCAGTGAGCAAAAATTTGAGCCGGGAGATGAGGTAATGGTAAAGAATTACCATCATGCTGGGCCATGGTCAGCTAACTGGAAGGGCCCATACACAGTCATTGACAAATGTGGAGAAACTGTATATAAAGTCCAGTACAAGGCAACAGCACGACGAACCACAAACAAATGGTTTCATGTGGATCAGTTAAAATTCTACAAAAGAACAGAGAATAACTGATCGCACGTCATGTTTGTGTCTGTCTAAATGTTGGGGGGGTGGGCACTGATTTTTGTGTACACTTTTATTTTTTTCAGATCAAGCAGGAAGATAGGAAAAGAACGAAGATGCGAGGGAGTGTCCTAATGTTGATATTGCCGATGACAGTGGCGATGCTCCAGGAATGCCCAGAACAGCAACCCGCTCCCCAGTCAGGCATAGTGACAAGACCATATCCTGGAATCCTGATCAACAACGTCCAGTGGGTCCATGTACCAGTCCTGGTGAACCTGACAGCGTGGTCTCCAGATGTTGATGAGCTGTGCAAAGGAGAGAGTGTGGCTGACATCTACAAGGACCTATTGACAACGGCGTTTCTGAAGTACCATGGTGCGGTGGCAACCAGGTCATCAATGGAAAAACAGGCAGAGGGGCCCCAAACTCCACATTCAACGGGAACCCCAGTAGGGCGGAAATTATTGGGGTTCATGGACAGTGCACTTAGCGCAACTGGAGCTGGGTTGGGAGTGTCTAACTGGATGGACAGTCAACTTTTAAGGAAGAATGAGGGAAAATTGAAGGAATTAATTGGTTCACAAGTTCTCCAAACAGATGCGTACTTGCAGGAAGGACTGATGGAGGAGAAGACGACGGTAAACAACATCCATACCATTGCAACTGCACTATCAATTATCACTCAGAAGACCAGGAAAGCTTTTAACCGCATGCAAAAAGAACTATACTGTGCACAATTTTCATCCATTAGGCAACAAGAGATTGGGAAATTTCATTCAAAATAGCTGTCAGTATCTGTTTCCTGCTCATCCTATGTCAGAGCATAATAATGTATTGTATGTGTGCTATCCTGAAACGACAGGTTACCATTCACTCAAGTGGTAGTCTTAGACAAGCACCTTGGTTGGTTTAGGCAATCTCTTGTCAGATATTTATGTACAAAGACACCATCATCATTTCAATTACCAAAAAAAAAAAAAAAAAAAAAAAAAAAAAAAAAAAAAAGTATTTTTTTTATTATTTTTGTTATTGATATTGATATCATAAAAAAAAAAAAAAAAAAAAAAACAACAAAAAAAAAAAAAAAAAAAAAAAAAAAAAAAATTATTATTATTTTTATTATTTTTGTTATTGATATTGATATCAATATTAAAAAAAAAAAAAAAAAAAATTATTATAAAAAAAAAAAAAAAAAAATTATTATTATTTTTATTATTTTTGTTATTGATATTGATATCAATATTAAAAAAAAAAAAAAAAAAAAAAAAAAAAAAAAAAGGCAGGTATCTACAACACTGCATAGAAAGCAATGTTTATTCATTATCATTGTTTCACTGTTATGACCACCCTGTACTGTCTGGCCAAATGTCCATTTTTTTTTTCCTTCACCCATTTTGTTTTTTTTTGTTTTAAATGCATCTTTTCCCCCACCTCTCATTACACTGATTGTCACACAGCAAGCATTATCATACACCATTCGCATCACACCAGGTTTTTCTTAAAGCACACATATCTCCTCCCAACAAATATCATTTCAAAACACCCACTTCTTCACACATGTATTGGTTTCTTATGCTTGTTGAATACTTTCATGGTCGGGTTTGGTTACCTCTCTCTCTCTCCTGGTTGTAAGTCAGTAATGGATTAGAAGTCACAGTGTGGTTGGTCTGTGACTGGGACAAGGCAGCAAAAGCTTTCATGGGACCTAGGCGTGTGAGGCACAGTAATAGTCCAATGGCGAGGGGTGTATCCCGAGATGAGGGCATCACCCAGAGGCCATCAGCAGTTGAGAGCGACCCGCTGGGAGGGTATCCGGAGAGGCATGTGAGTAAAGGATGCTCTATGCCATACCAAGAAACCATACTGCTGGACTAACCGCAAGAGTATCCAAATGAGTGATGGTCCATGTTCGCAAATAAACCATCAAAGGGGGGATATGTAAGATTTTTAGTTCAACTACAAATCTTCAATACAGAGGTTGTGCCAAAACGCAATACTTGGGCCCACTGATGAAAGAAAGCCTTAGTTCACAGCTCACAAGACTTCAGTATCACTGTAAAGACTGACAGTGCCATATTGATACAATCAGCCAGGAGAGGGAGAAAGGTGAATGAAACTGACTCGGGAGTGATTAACAAAGCAGAGTTGCTAAGGCATTGTGTGACTCTTGACAGAAACTAATCATCTCACTCACCAATCATCACTGGTACCACTAATCAAATCACAACTAACAGCTTAAAAGAAGGCCAAGACAGACAGTCGGGGTGCATTTTGACTTCGATGCTCCCAGAGTACATGCTACGTGTATTTTCTGTTGCTGCCATATTTTGCCAATAAAGACAGTTTCTACGAAGACCAAGATTTTCTCATCCGGAACCTTATTTTTTCTTACACTGTAGACCACAGAACTGCATTACAACTGGAAGATCCAATCCTTATTTTAAAGTTTCGGAGAGCCGTTCCAGTTGTAATGCAGTCTTGTGGCCTAGAGGTTTAAACTGAGGCTCAGTTTACTCAGGCCTACTTTACTGAGGATGAATTTATTCAGGCCTAATTTACTGAGGCTGAATTTATTCAGGCCTAATTTACTGAGGCTGAATTTACACAGGCCTAATTTACTGAGGCTGAATTTACTTGGGCCTAATTTACTGAGGCTGAATTTACTTAGGCCTAATTTACTGAGGCTGAATTTATTCAGGCCTAATTTACTGAACCAAAATTGACTTGAGGCTGTATCTGCTGTGTTCAAAGGATGGTGGCTATGGTCCTTTTCCAGATGTTTGCATAGAGCAGTGTAGCTATCCTATTTATAAGAGCAGAATATCGGGGCACACGTCCCACTCTGACGTGGTGGGGGGTGGTTGAGGTGGATGGGGGGGGGGGGAGGGGTAGGGGGGAGGTGTTTGAAAGCCTCAAAGCTGTGGAACACTCTCTCCTGCCACACCTGGGACTGCACCGGCATCTCTCAAATCTGTATTTTGAATCCCTTCTCAAAACCTAGCCGATTCAATCCGCTCAGCTTCCTCACCAATCCCCTGTTAGCCTACAGCCTTTATAAATATTATATTTGCCTTCTTATGTATTATTCTGTTTATTTCTTCTTCAGTCTTACCTTGTCTATCTATTTTTTGTTGCTCCTTTTTTCAAAGGTGTATTTTACCCATGATGATCCATCCATTCTTTGAAAAGTGGCCTGGGGTTTCAGAAAGGTCCCCAAAAAATAGAACTATGAACTTTTATTTAAGACCTTTATGAACTTATTATTATGCTAACGCCAAATATTTGAATTTTGGAACAGTTTAGATGTTATAATGATAACATTGCAGTCGTATTTGCATACAGTCTTAAAAACCTGATGGCTACCAGACACATCTTGCCGAATACATCAAATGCATATAGACTGTTTGAAGAGAAAGTACTCAAATGACAGATTTGTTGAACTTTATTAACATCACTAACATTTGAGACAATGACCTAATATGGTTTTTCAAAAAAAATAATAAGAAGAAGAAATTAAAAAAAAAAAAGCTTGTGAAATTTATTTGTGTCTTTTATGGTTGCGTAGTGTCATTATTACTGTAAAGTTAAAGCCATCCAGTGAGGTTCACCTCGAGAGCGATGGCTGTTGTAGCCTAACTGTAATTTGTTGCCACTTCGCACTGCCATAAATTTCGTGTTAGGGTTTGAAATACAGCCTTACCAGTCAATGAATGTACGGGGATATTGAGCCCACCTCCCTTTTGAGGCTAATTGACCGTTACACGGTTATAGATCTATCTTCCCTTGAATCCCCATCAAAGCGGAAGTGGTCCAGGCCCACTGTTCATTTTTGCGTGTCACCAGGGTGATGTATGTTCCTGGAGACGTCAGTTAAATTTAAATTCTTTGTGCTTTTCTTACCGGCTAGTTACCGAGATCTCCCGGCTCTCGTTAGAGACTTAATGGAGACTCGTTAGCGTCTGATGTGTAGCACAGTGGGTAAGGAACTGGGCTGGCTTGTAACCGAAAGGTCGCAGGTTCGATTCCCGGGTAGGACACTGCCGTTGTACCCTTGAGCAAGGTACTTAACTGGAATTGCTTCAGTATATATCCAGCTGTATAAATGGATACAATGTAAAAATGCTATGTAAAAAAAGTTGTGTAAGTCGCTCTGGATAAGAGCGTCTGCTAAATGCCTGTAATGTAATGTAGTGTAATGATGTTAAGGTTTTACAGGTGTGTTGGCAGTCGTTCAGGTGTGGCAGAAAAAAACACAAATGCTATCATACAACCGGCGTTGTTACCCCCCGCACTGCTCACACTGGGGCAGGGGGGGGAGCAGCTGCTGCAGAAGACCTTCCTAAGTTTTGGGACCTTTTGCCCGCATAGATCATGCTTCTAGAAATCATTTTAAATCTATAATGTGCTCTTGGCTCGAAATTCAGCTTTGGATGTGACATTTTGATGTGGCCGCTGCAAAGCATATTGAGCTGCATAGTATTGCAACTCAGTATGAAACTTGGGTTTTAGTTTACGGTTGGCTTAACACGTTTCTGCAAATGTCATTTTGTGGATTTTTTATTAAAAAACAACCAATACACAGGTTACACAGTACTTGATGACAGGTGTCCAGATTATTATTTAATTTATATCTTTATTTTTTTAAAAATGTTTCATATTCGATTATTTTCCCTTTGTCCAATATCACGTTTTCGTCTGAAGATCTGAAACCATCCAGTGTGACAAGCACGCAAAAATAAGAGGAAATCAGGATGGGGGGTGGTTTGGGGGAGGGGGGGGCAAATACTTTTTCACGGCACTGCACTTTACACTATTTATTGTTGGGCTGTGAATGTTGTACCATCATGGTAGGACCTAAGATAGCAAAACAGTGAAGAGCAGAGGGTCTTTTCTGCATTACATTCACGTGAAGCGCGGTGTCAGGGTAACGCGGGCTGCATACTGACGGCCAGTCTGCGTCTGTGCTGTTAGCTGTTATCACGGCCCGTTCTGAAGTGGATGTGAGCGGGGGGGGGGGGGGGGGGGGGGGGGCCTGTTTTGGGTGCGGCTCAACCATTCCCCCCTCATCTCGGAGGGTTTGGAGGGAAAGCTTTTTTTTAAATTGGGGCCTTTCCTGAACGGGAAGCGCCCCTCTCTCTCTCTCTCTTAATGACGTCGACCTCGCCCCGGGCCTCGGAGTGCTATTAACTCGCGCGGCTCCGGCGTTGCGTTCGCCGTTTCGCCACCCCAGGAACATTCGACCGCGCTGTTCGAAAATCGAGGGTCGGTCTGCGTTTTCGGCATCGAGCGTACGGATTCCAGCGCAAAATCCTGTGTCTATTATGTGTATCTGTGTGTCTATTATGTGTGTGTGTGTGTGTGTGTGTGTGTTTAGTTTTTGATTAGTGGGAAAAAAAAAACAATGAGTCAAGTCTTGCTGGAAAAAATATGCATTTCACCATCTGCTGCATAAATTTAATTTTTATTTCTGTTGACTGGATATGCTGTAGTTCAAGGTTTCCTGTAATTCGGTGGGTCTATGCTATAAGTCAAGGGTTCTATGCTGTAAGACAAGGGTTCTATGCCGTAGTAAAAGGGTTCTATGCTGTAAGACAAGGGTTCCATGCTGTATTTAAATGGTTCTATGCTGTGCGAAATGGGTTCTGTGCTGTAAGACAAAGGTTCTATGCTGTAAGTGAGGGTAATGAGACATAAATGAATAGTTAGTTTATCTGTACACATGATATACACACAAAAAAAAGTGTATATCAGCACTCATTTACAGCTATGCATGCTGGATAGTGCAATCTAAGCTGCTAATGGGCAGACCACTGCAACCAGCAAGGTCAGGCGTTTTCTCGCTGCGCTAACGCGCCTTCGCTAGCCACAGCAGCGGCCCCCACTAGCCGTCTATGGTTAGGACAGCTGCTGGTCCGAGGTCATTGTGCAAAACCTGCTCTGCAGCAAGCTGTGGGCGGAAGGTAGAGGGAAGGCAGCGGTCCGATGGCGGTCCGATAGGCATTTGCATGCTGGGACGTGCCCCACATTGGGCAGAAGTTCCTGTGGCAGAGCTGCCCCGTTGTGCCCAATATGAAACCATCAGCACCTCTGGGACGTCCCCCGTTTCAGAATGTGTGTCGCAGCCCAAAACTGCTCACTGAGTGGAGCACAATGTCACTAGAGAGAGCTAAGCATGCCTGCTAGTGTGTGTGTGTGTGTGTGTGTGTGTGCGTGCGCATTCGTGGATGTGTATGCGTACCCGGAAAATTGAGGATATGTTGAGATATGAAAGTTTTTAATTGAATATAAAAAGAGCAGCTCTTTGGTATTTGGCCTCCTTTTGTTTCATTTGGAAGGATTTGTACATTAATGTTTAATATGTGGGCTGTCCAGTTCAGATCAGCCTCTTTTCTATGTTCTTAATGTATTTGGGAAACGGGGGGGGGGGGGGGGGGGGGGGGGTTGGGAAGTGACTTTAGAACTGGGGAAAACTGGGGTATATATTCTCTAGGGGTAGCACTGCGGCTAGTGCACAGGTAAGCTTTCTGGGATGTGTCCTGTGCCAGTTTGTGTCGTTCCTGTTCTTAGTTTAGTTTGGCCTTTTAAAGCGGCGAATTTGGGCCTCTGGGGCGGTCCCAAGGTCGCATTGTCTCCGGACACTCAACCCAAATTTGATCAACTGCACAGGGAGTAAAATTAGTGGTCAGGGTGTATTTCTATTGGCTGGCGGAAAATATTAAATATATAAAAGCGTGTGTATGTGTGTATCTGTGTGTCTACTGTGTGTGTGTGTGCCTGTGTTTAGTGTGTGTGTGTGTGTGTGTGTGTATCTGTGTGTCTACTGTGTGTGCGCGTGTGTTAAATCCTCCCCTGTTGTGAGGGATGCATATCTACTCAGCAGTGTTCCTTGGTTTGGAGGGTTGCCAGATTTCAGGTGATATCCCGGCTGCAGCACGTCAGAGTGGCAGGAGAGCCCATCATACCGGTGAGCTGGGCTCAGACCGCAGGGAGTCCAACTGAGAGCAACATCCAGTCTGAACCTCCTGAAAATGATTACCATAATCAAGAAGAAGAAAAGAAAAAACTGGCAGACCCCTCGTCTCTGTGCACCATATTCTTTTCTTTTTTTAAAAAATTTCCTTTTGCGTTTGCCATCTGACACGCTCGATAGCGGCGGGACCACATGCTGGGGGACCGTGTGGCCAGCTACGACGCCGGACCCGGGGAAGAGTTTTTTTTTTGTTTTTTTTTTGTTTTTGCTGGAGTTTCGCAGCTTTGTGGAAAGTGTGTGTTTTAACGGTCCTCACAAGACTGTCAGGATCCCCGCACCCTCGGCCCTCACCGGGCCGGATCAAGCCAGGCCCCACCCCCCGTTGGCACGGAAACCGTCTGTGCGCCACGCCGCGCGGCCCGGAAGGCGGGTCATAAAAAAAGGTTTATGGTCTGTTTCTTATCATTCTTCAGTGCCACGCAAAGACTGCAGGAGGAAAACGGCATGAACAGACGGACAAATTAACGAAAAAATAAAAATAAAATACTAAAAAAATCATTGCACTCAGCTTGCGGATAATGGATGACCTCACGGACTGATGACCTTAATCAACAGTCCCTTCACGGCACATTACAGGGCAGGGATCCTTAACCCTCTAAGCTGTGAGGTCACAGATATGTGATTAGAATACCCTTGACTGAACACTCTGATGCTGATGTAACAATCTGCTGGTGACTGAAAGCAACGGAGTTCTAGAACACTGACTTAAAAGCATTCCGAAAGAACCTACCCGTTCTCTGCCTCGGTCCTGGGGTCCCCCTGTGTATGCTGGTTTTCGCTCTAAGCACATTTGGGTTTTTTTTCCCGCAAGCTGCTCATTTTTCTTAATTAGACACTTTTCATGTTTTGAGGAATTATTTACCCTCTTAATTATATCAGAAATGGCAAGTGTTGCAAACGATAACATGAAAAGAGGTTGTTTTTTGTTTTTTTAACTGATCAAATGAAAGGCTGAGGTGCATCATTAGGCTCCTAATTGGGTGAATGTGGCAACACCAGACCACTGAAAATGATAAAAATTTGGCCAATTATAAAGAATCAAGGATGACGCAAATAATTAACCGGCATTGCGTTAAGAAGAAATGTGTTCCACAACATTAATTAATCTAGATTGATTGTCGAATAAAATCAGCAGGCACAGGGGTGCCCGGGACAGGGAGATTCACTGACCTGCGGCACAGTGTCTGTACTGCTGTAGCGCACTGGTCTCTGTTCTCGCCCTCCGACACCGCTGCCCGGAGCAAATCTTCCCCCCGAAAGTCTCCTCTCAGCCTCGTTTGCCTTCAGCCATTTTGAGAGCATTAAAGCCACAGAGCAGTGCATCTGCCAGCACGCGCGATGCATAGCAATGCGTTTCGCGTCCGGTCTGATTGACTTCAGCCTCCAGCTACGCTTCATCATTTGCATCTTTTAATTTGCCGGTTAATTTGCTGGACGCCTTCGCTCCAGAGCCACTCGCACATTCGTTTATGACGAGCATCGCCAACTGCGCATAGTTAAGTTGTGGGTGGCACAGTGGAGGTCTGGGGTTTGAATCCTGGCATGGGCCTTTAATGTTCGGAGTTTGCATGTTCTGATTGTTCTCCCCGTGTCTGCGTGTCTGTCTCCGGGTACTCTGGTTTCCTCCCACAGTCCAAAGACTTGCAGGTCAGGCTAATTGTGGGGTGTTGACAGGGCTTCGCTGTCAAAGAGTATGCACGCTCAGTCATCCTACACTGTATAAATAAAGGTCAATAAATAAGTCTAAACCAAATCTAAAACCGTGTGCTGCTAACTGAGGTAGCACCATAGATATGTAGCCACAAGCAGATCACCACAGAGACTTAGTGCATCGCTGAGCAGATTATGCCAGTCATTCATATGAGGCAAGCAGTTTTGTGAACAAGCATTTGAAACAATGCTCTCGGCGCTAATCGATATCGCATTAAAAAGAGCAGGAGCTTAGACTGAGACCATAAAGAAGGATGGAAAGTGTTATAATCGTAGCTGTAATTTTTTTAACTCGAGGTCCAAGGTGGCCACCATTGGGAACAGTCTGGGATTAACGATTTTAAGAGCTGTCTGTAGACGTGGGGCTTCAGCTGACGCTACTGATCAGTATTCACCAGAAATGATAGTTTCCCTGCTATCCTTTTACAAATTTTTTTTTTCTTAGGTTTGTAGTTCTTGGGGTCTATGCTTTTCAACCCCCCCACTCCCGCCCCTCCTTGTAATTCAAACTAAACGTATGGTCTTGCGTACTGTCAACAGTGCAGAACATCAATGTTAGTCTCCAGAATTCGTGATTTTTCCAGAAATACTGCGCAAATGACCCCCATACCCTCTTCCCCCCTGCCATTGCTGAGTGTACAGGACGTGGTGTAGAGGTCAAAGGTCAGAGGGGTGGGGTTTGGAGCAGTGACAGTGAAGGCCTGATGGCTGCTGTGTGGCCCCCACTGCGGCTGGCTGGTGGATTAGTTGCCGCTCACCTGGAACCCCTCCCCCTTACAGGTAAAACACATTCACCTGGGGAGGGTGTTTCCAAGCTCTGATGGCTGCTTAGAACACTAACAATTCGCAACATAACTCATCTGCAGCTGCAGTGAGGTTTTTATAGCGTCTATAAGCAGTATTTGTGCTAAAATTGGCTTGAGTTGTAGCTGTACATAGTGAAGTGTTTTGGCGGTGTAGGATAACGGTTTGCGAGCTGGGATTGCAAGTCGGTGGTTGTTGGTTTGACTCCCAGCTGGGGTACTTAATCTGACCCGTGCTGTGCTCGCCACTAGCGTGGTCAGTGGCAGGAACCTTCTACATTCTCTCAACAGCTGCTCCTCACGTCAACGACTTCACCCCGGACGTCCGCTAGCCTGGGATTGGCTAGCAGCGTTTTTTTTTTTTTTGGTTTTTTTTAGCGGTAAAAGCAGCTACGTGTAAAGCAGTGGCTCAGAGACCCGTCTGTCCCGCTCCAGAAAAGTTTGTGCCCGCCTGTGGCCGGAATCCTGACCAGGGTGCCAGCCTTTCACAGAACGGGCACAAAGATCCTGATGACTCCACGAAGGTTTTAATTACCCCGACCGAAGTTTCAGCGGAATCGATAGGTGCCATCTAGTTGGCATTCCTGCCTAGGAGGCGGTCATTAAATTGACCCCCTTTGTGGTGTTTCAAGTGCATGCAGTTCCTTGAACGCTAGAGGTTTTTTTTTTTTTTTTTTTTTTTGCAGTTGGTTTGTCTGGCTGAATTCGTGAGTGATAGACTCCTGATTGGGCAATGAGAAGCCTGGTCAGGCTCATGGTGCTGTAAAATAATCCGACTGACAAGTAGGACTATATATATCGTGAATGGGACCTGTTGAGGTTGAAAGAACAAAATTCATTACATTGCATTTATTTGGCAGACGCTTTTATCCAAAGTGATGTACAACAAGTGCAGACCGAATTGTCATTGTAACAGCTACAAGACACAGGTCCGGCAAGGTACAATACTCATTTTGTGACTCACGTTATTCAGAGTCAGGAACACAGTAAGTCCGGTTCACACAGTATGCATAGGCTAGGTCAGAAAGTAGTGGTGAGTCAAACTAGCAGGCATGGCAACAAGCTACAACATGAAGCTAATGATACAATAGTGCAATATAAGTGAAAATAAAAATGAAATATCGCCACCACCAACCCGCCCCCCCCCCCCCCCCCACGCACCTATCCCCCCACCGCAAGTCCAAAGCTGGGGAAAAGGAGCTGGCGTTCATTTCCCAGGCTAATCGCTCCGAGGCTCTTAATCATAACGTGTGACAGCAGGTGCGGCGGTGATACGGACGAAGCGCCATGGAAACGAAAGCGTAATTAATCCTGCGCTGGAGACGTACGGCGTCGAAACTCGCAATTCAGACGGGGGTTAATTAATTCCAGTGTTCGGGAAAAAAAAAACACTAGAGCGCCCGTGTGTGTGAGCAGCACGCACAGCTAATTTGAGCCTGCTAGCTCGTGCGGTACACGTGTGACTTCACGACGTGTGTCACTGAAATGGCCTAAATGAGGCCGAATGCACCACCATAAGCTTAATGAATGTGCGTGTGTGATTCTGTAGGGCATCGATGCTCTCCGTTGTGTGTGTTTTTTTTTTTAAACTTTTTTTTTATACAGGCATTTTAGCTGACGGTCTTATCCAGAGCGACTTACACACCTTTTTACATAGCATAGTAGGACGGAGTGTAGCACAGTGGGTAAGGAACTGGGCTTGTAACCGAAAGGTCGCAGGTTTGATTCCCAGGTAAGACACTGCCGTTGTACCCTTGAGCAAGGTACTTAACCGAAATTGCTTCAGTATATATCCAGCTGTATAAATGGATATATACTGAAGCAATGCAAGCTAAGCACCGTGCTCAAGGGTACAACGGCAGTGTCCTATCCAGGATTTGAACCTATGACCTTTCAGTTACACGCCCAGTTCCTTACCCACTGTGCTACACTGCCGCCCAATTGTGTGTTTCAATGCAGAGCCTGACTGCTCTTCCTCTTGCCTAATAACATGGTGTACCATATTATTACTCTCTTATTACTCTGTTATTACTGTTTTATTACTGTATTATTAATATGCATTAAGTCCCTAAAACACTTAATACATGTAAATTACTCCAGTGGTTCCCACCAAACTTTTTACTATTTTTGTCCAGCCCCCCCCCCCCCCCCCCCCCCCCCCCCCTTTGGTAATAGGAATTTTTTAAGCCCCCATCCCCTCCCTGCATAAGCACACATCCTGTACTGTGCCTTTTTCTTCAAGCCTTCACCTTCACGCCCCCCCCCCCCCCACCTTCCCATTGTCCCCCTGACCCCCCAGGTGGCGCACGACCCATTTTGGGAACCAAACTGAATTAATCAAATACAAATTAACATATAGGGAATACAATCCATTCATTATGTTGCCCGCATGCTGGATAAAAAGGTCAGGAGAAACTTAATTATTATTGTTTTGGTTTGCATTGATTTTTTTATTTTATTTTTACATTCAATACATTTGAAAAAGATGAACTTTAATGAACTTTAAACACCAGAAGATTCCTGTCTGATGTGCTGCAGCAGTCTGGTCTGGGAGTAGTTTACAATCTTTATTTTTTTAAAAATATATATTTATCTCTCAGTAGCAGCGTAGGAAAATGAAAACTTTGATAGAGGCATTTGCACAGGCTGTTTATCGAATCATCGTGCCCTACCAGAGTGGCGGGGAAACTCTGATTTAAATCAGTGGTCAGCTGGGCACTTTAAAGCAAGCAGGGGGTGTGACCAATGGAGTGGCGGCACTGGCCACCTCTGGAATTTGATTGGCCACCTGGAGTTACATTACATTACATTACATTATAGGCATTTAGCAGACGCTCTTATCCAGAGCGACGTACAACAAGTGCATAGGTTTCATGATGTAGAGGCGCAAAAGAAACACTAGAGTGAAGTAAGGATCGTAGTGCCAGAAGTGACCACATCGATCAGGACTCCAACCCTGTAGAGTAAGCTTGTTCAGCAAGCAAGAATCCTACCAAGTACAAACTAGCACTGGAATCACACCTAATCATACAAAAACAATCCTGCCAGATACACTAACATAATCATATTATCCTAACTAGGTACAGTGAGCTGAACTATAGGCTAGGGAGGGGTGGGGAGAGGTGCAGCCTGAAGAGATGAGTCTTCAGTCTGCGTTTGAAAGTGGTGAGATTCTCTGCTGTTCTGACCGTCACGGGGAGGTCATTCCACCAGCGAGGGGCCAGGACAGACAGCAGGCGGGAGCGGGAAGTGCAGACGCGAAGAGGGGGAGGTGCCAAGCGTCCAGAGGTGGCAGAACGGAGAGGTCTGGCTGGTGTGTAGGGTCTGATGATCCTCTGAATGTACCCTGGTGCTGACCCCTTAGCTGCCTGGTATGCAAGCACCAAGGTCTTAAATTTGATGCGAGCCATAACAGGCAGCCAGTGGAGGTCAGTGAGCAGGGGGGTGACATGGGAATGTCTGGGGAGGTTGTAGACCAGACGCGCTGCAGCATTCTGGATGAGCTGCAGGGGTCTGATGGCGGATGCTGGCAGACCAGCCAGTAGCGAGTTGCAGTAGTCCAAGCGGGACAGGACCATCGCTTGAACCAGGAGCTGGGTTGCGTAGGTGGTGAGGAAGGGGCGGATTCTCCGGATGTTGTACAGGAAGAACCTGCACGTTCGACTCACCGCCGTGATGTTCTGGGAGAGGGACAGTCTGTTGTCCATCACCACTCCAAGGTTTTTTGCGGTGGGTGATGATGACACCACAGTGTCCCCCAGGGAAATAGAAAAGTCAAGAAGGTTAGAGGATGGAGCAGGGATGAAGATCATCTCCGTCTTGCCTGGGTTCAGCTTAAGATGGTGGTTATCCATCCAGCTCTGGATGTCCCTCAGGCAAGCAGAGATGCGAGCAGAGACCTGAGTGTCAGAGGGCGGGAAGGAGAGAAAGAGTTGGGTGTCATCGGCATAACAATGATAGGACAACCCATGGGCAGAGATTACAGGACCAAGAGATTGGGTGTACAGGGAGAATAGGAGGGGACCAAGGACAGAGCCCTGGGGAACTCCTGTGGCAAGGGGGCGAGGTGCTGATACTGCACCAGCCCAGGCGACTTGGAAGGAGCGACCGGAGAGGTAGGACTCAATCCAGTCAAGTGCTGTGCCACAGATCCCCATAGCTGCCAGGGAGGACAGGAGGATGGGATGGTTGACGGTGTCAAAGGCAGCAGAAAGGTCTAGGAGGATCAGAACAGATGAATGGGAGGCTGCTTGTGCGACTCATTGACCGAGAGGAGTGCGGTCTCTGTCGAGTGGCCAGGTCTGAAGCCAGACTGGTAGGGGTCTAGGAGGTTGTTCAGGGAGAGAAAAGAGGAGAGTTGATTAGAAGCAGCTCGTTCAATTGTTTTGGATAGGAAAGGGAGAAGGGAGACAGGACGGTAGTTCTGGATGACAGAGGGATCCAGAGTGGGCTTGGGGGGGGGGGGGGGGGGTAGTCAGTCAGGGGGTTGGTTTGTGCGGGGACATATTTCACAACTCGGATGACCTTCGGCAATGTCCTATAATAGGTGTTGTTGTAAGAGGTGTACGTCCAGCACCACTGAACAGACTTAAATACCAAACATCCCCTAGAGGTCCTGGCTCCAGGGTTGCCAGGTCAATTAAATCCCCCCCCTCAATCCATAGGTAATTCATCATCCTGCCAAATAAAGCTAAACCATGAAGTTGCACTTCCGAAATAAAGTTCAGGGTCCTGCAAGGCAGACTGTGAGAGGATCTTGCTGTTTTCACGCAAACAGGTATCTATAAAAAAAAAAATGCAGCAAACTGCCACAGTTCAAACGGTTTCAGCTCCACAAACCGCAGGATGGTGAAATCTGGCCTCCCATACCAGTGGGACTGAATTCTGCCTCTTTTTATTCCAAACAATTTTCATGACTTATGTAGAGTATCCGAACAGATGTGTACCCCAAAGCTGGTTCGCTTGAATAAATTATTGGGCTAATTACACGAGATGAAACTGGCGTGAAATCCCAGCGGGGAGGATTGATCCTCGCTGTTTACTTTTTGGCTTAAAAGCAAGAAAGGGGCGCGGCCATGGCCCCTGCTGCCTCCACTCTTGGCGTAAATTCAATTAAAGGGTACGTGGCCATGGCCTCCACTAGCCAATCACGATGCTCCTCAGGCTGAGATTGCCTGTACGGCCGGAGATCTGTAGTGTTTATAAATTCTGTATCTCCAAGGCTGCTTAGTAACTCCTCTCGTTTGTCTGATTGATCCGCGCCCCCCCCCCCCCCCCAACCCCCCCCTCCCCCTTCCCCCTTCTCCTGTATCGCACATCACGTTCAGACACACGCGCGGTGTGTGTGTGTGTGTGTGTGTGTGTGTGTGTGGGGTATATCGATGAGCGGAGGCATGTGGGCGCCCCCACCCCCCCCCCCCTCGTTCAATCACAGCTTGCTTGATTTGGCCTGCGCAAGTCGATACACACAGTGATTAACTCTGTTCTCCCTCTAATGATTAACATAACGATAAACATGCCCTGCAAACAAGAGGATAATTATTCAATGCGCTTCTGACACCTCCCCCCCCTAAAAAAAAGTTCATTAATTCATTCTGATCAATGAACAAGGTTTTAGGTGGGATTTCTGATGTCGACGAAGCCAATTTCAGGCCGATACGCTTATATTTATTAGTGCTGTTAGTTGTAGTGTTTGCTAATTAAAAATAAAGGAAGGTGATTATTCTCTATTTACAATGAAACAAACTGCTGTGGGAGTTTTGCCTTTTTTCCTCTGTTAAGGCTCTGTTCCAGTGTGTGGATGGGCCCCATGGTCTGGTATCTGTTAAGACTCTGTTCCAGTGTGTGGATGAGCTCCGTGGTCTGGTATCTGTTAAGGCTCTGTTCCAGTGTGTGGATGAGCTCCATGGTCTGGTATCTGTTAAGACTCTGTTCCAGTGTGTGGATGAGCTCCATGGTCTGGTATCTGTTAAGACTCTGTTCCAGTGTGTGGATGAGCTCCATGGTCTGGTATCTGTTAAGACTCTGTTCCAGTGTGTGGATGAGCTCCATGGTCTGGTATCTGTTAAGACTCTGTTCCAGTGTGTGGATGAGCTCCATGGTCTGGTATCTGTTAAGACTCTGTTCCAGTGTGTGGATGAGCTCCATGGTCTGGTATCTGTTAAGACTCTGTTCCAGTGTGTGGATGAGCTCCATAGTCTGGTATCTGTGAAGGCTCTGTTCCAGTGTGTGGATGAGCTCCATGGTCTGGTATCTGTTAAGACTCTGTTCCAGTGTGTGGATGAGCTCCATGGTCTGGTATCTGTTAAGACTCTGTTCCAGTGTGTGGATGAGCTCCATGGTCTGGTATCTGTTAAGACTCTGTTCCAGTGTGTGGATGAGCTCCATAGTCTGGTATCTGTGAAGGCTCTGTTCCAGTGTGTGGATGAGCTCCATGGTCTGGTATCTGTGAAGGCTCTGTTCCAGTGTGTGGATGGGCCCCATGGTCTGGTATCTGTTAAGGCTCTGTTCCAGTGTATGGATGGTTCCCATGGCCCAAGAACGGGATAGTATCAGTGGGCTTGCATGTCAGCATATCACTGCGCACCAGCGACCCCTGCTGTCCGAGCAAGCGCCTGCAGCGCCACCTGTCGGGCTTCACGTGAGTCGTGTCTCTCTGACTCACGTCTGTGTGGGCGTGACTCGCCGACCGCGGAGCGCTAAGGAGTGGCGTATGACATCACACACTTGTCTGCGCTCTCCTGAATCGCTACAGTGGAGGTCGCAGCGATGAGCGCTGGTTAAAAAAAAATACGTGGGAGCTCCAAATTGGGGAGAAAATGGGGGTAAAAGTACAAAAAAGCGGTTTTGAAAAAAAAAAAACGAAAACGAAAGGCTGGTCTGGTCATCAGAATGTGCCAGGTGTAACTTGTTAGCAATGATCTAAGATGAGCGATTTCTGAATTTAGCCTCGCTGAGCAAGTTCTCCCCTTTCAGTAGCAGAGGCTTCAGTCTTGGAAGGCATTTCTCCTTCAGTGGGTTTTTTTTTTGTAGTTGTTATATTTAAAAGAGGATGCTGCCCGATTCACCTCACAGTGATGGAGCTTAATAAAGATTTAAGGATTTTCCACTCTTGGCAATTTTTTATTTTTTTATTTTTTATTTTTTTTGCGAGATGGTGTTTAACAACTTTAGTCGGGGGGGGCTGTACATCATTCCGGCAGATCTTCAGGGCAATTTACACCGTTTTCACCGGAGAATAATTGAAGCTAATGAATTCATTTGACTCCGATAATTTGTTAAAAAACATAGCATTTAAAACGAGGCCTTTTGCACTAATTAACGTGGGAGGAATGAGTGGTGAGACTTGGAGAGAAACTGGATGTGGGCGGATTTATCATCTCATGAAATTAAAAGAAGGCCCAGCCGTCAAGTTGCCTCAGGAATGAAATTCTCTGTGTGGGATCTCTCTCTCTCTCTCTCTTTCTCTCTCTCTCTCTCTCTCTAAAAAAAACTATTTAATTCAAATGGAGCTTTATCGGCATGACAAATAACCTTGCGTTGCCAAAGCATAGTAAACAATTTTACAACATTAATAAATAACAATAAATATATATTGAAAGTTGATTTATTTTAAAAGAATTCTATATACTCATGTGAATAGTCTCCTTCTCTCTCTCTCATTCACTCTCTCTCTCTCTCAACTATTCAGTTCAATTTGAGCTTTATTGGCATGACAAGTAGCCTTGCGTTGCCAAGGCACAGTAAACAATTTTACAACATTAATAAATAACAGTAAATATATACTGAAATTTGTTTTGTTTTTTTAATTCTATATACTCTTTTCTAATCACTCATGTCTCATGTCTCTCCCTCACTCTCTCTTTGCCCCTGTAGAACATGGTTAACTCAGCAGTTCAAGTCAGGTCAGCCAGAATTTATTTATTTATTTATTTATTTATTTATTTTTGGGCCTATCAGATTATATTGGGAGGGCGTGGTCACTAAGCCTGGTTCTTTTTTTATTTTATCTCTGATCCTTTTCTCTCTGAAGATGCAGATAGGGCCTCGTCTCCATCGAGCAGCCGGCGGCTTCCAGAATTGTTCGTTTATTTTTTTTATCTCGTCTCTGCCCTCTGAAAAGGGCTCGATTTTTGTCGTCGTGTTTACGAAGGTCAGCTCCCGTCGGTCGGCTCCGGGGCTGCCGTCGAGGTTTTTGTTTGAAATCCGGCGATTCCAGCGAGGGTCGATGCCGAACGGTTTTACAGAACACGTTGATGTTTCGGCGCAGATTGTGCGGATAATGAAAGGCTACGGGAAAAGTTTCTCTTTCTCTCTCACTCCTCTTTCTTTCTCTCTCTCTCTCTTTCTCTCTCACTCCTCTTTCTTTCTCTCTCTCTCTCTTTCTCTATCACTCTTTTTTTCTCTCTCTCTCTCTTGCTTGCCCTCTCTTTCACTCTCTCTGTCTCTCTGTCTTTCTCTCTGTCTCTATCACTCACTGTTCCCCTCTACCTCTTCCGTCTCTCCCTCTTTCCTGTGTGTGTACTGTGCTGTATAGGGTTTGTGCCGATCTGCCCCCCCCCCCCCAGGAGCTCTCTGCAAAGGGGGGGCTTACGTCTTGCAAGGCGCTATATAAACCCAATCCATCGGAAGCCTGAACCACTACTTCACTGCATTCTGTCAAAGAAAAGTGGAAACGGATTAGTGGCAGTAGTAGCAGTTTTTAGCAATAGTATCAGTAGTAGCATTAGAAGTAGTAATATTGGTAGTAGCAGTAGAAGTAACAATATCAGTATTAATTGCAGTAGTAGTAGCATTAGCAGCAGGTTTAGCAGCAGTATTGGCAGCAGTAGTAAGCAGAGGGATCCCCTATACGCTGTAGTGTCCTCCAGCTCGTTCTCCTGCCCTGCAGTAAACTGCCTCATAATGCTGCTTCTGTCAGACTACACTACACCGAGGCTTGGATTCCCCCCAGACACTCATGCTGAAGTGGAAGCACCCCCTATTTACCTCGCGTGCAAAGTTCAGTCTGATAACTTTGGCGATTGCCGAGCCCGCCAAACTAGTTTTTGTCAAGCGAGCAAAAAAAAAAACAAAAAAAAAATGAGTGCTTTTAATTGCATGTCAGCATTGTGGATGCTTATCGATTGAAGGCAGACCTGTATCTGTTGATTGCATCGTGTTGAAGTGCAGCGTTTTTTAATGGTTTTCAGAATGTTCCCTGCACAGTAAAAAATACAGTCTTTTGTTGGGAGGGGGGATGGGGGGTGCTCCCCTGATCGACCCCCCCTGGCCTACAGCGGCTAATTCCCGCCAGTGATGCGCACTATTAGACAATGGCGGTATACGGAATGCCGGAATGTGATGATTTGCCACCCCTCCCGCCCCACTTCCCGCCAGCATCATCTTGTACCTGTTGACACACACACATACACACACACAGAAATATATACAGAAATATATACAAACACTGCTGTAGTACAAACCCCCACAGTCCCCTGTGTGGTGCGTGAGCGTGATTGTGTGATTGTGTGCGTGTGTGTGTGTGAGACAGTGTGATTGTGTGCGTGTGTGTGTGTGTGCCCGTGTGTGTTTGTGTGCGCATGTGTGTGTTTGTGTGTGTGTTGGGCTACCGGCAGAAGCAATACACGGCACATTCCCATCGGGTATTTGGGTTTTACCCAATCGGAACTAAAGCTGGGGGCTAAAGCTGGCCATCCTGATAAATGCAGTGGTGACAGGAGCGAGACAGGGGCGCCTGTAATCGCACCGGCGACCAAAAAGAAAAAATGGCTGCCAGCCATTTCGCTTAGCTAAAGATTACTCCCCGGCCGCTGGCAAATCTGGAGCATAATTAACGTTTAAAAAAAAACCGCGGGAGGAAGTCGGCATGGCGACGGGACCCGTCTCTCTTAACCGCCGTTTTGACGAGGAGGCGCCGGGTCTGCGTCTTCCCCGCACCGAACTTTCGCACTTCCTGCTGAGCGCCGCCAGTCCCGCGGCTTCTAATTGTTCCGTTTGTCTAAACCGCCGTTTGCTTTAAAAAAAAAAATAAAAGCCGTTAAAATGAGAAAATGAGAAGAAGGAAAAAAACCGCTCGGTTTTAAGCAATTGCAGTGGCGAGATAAGCATTTCTGGGTTTTTAATTGGCACACTGCTGCATGGTAGTCAGGCTTTCTTTGGCTGGCACGCTCCTGCGTTCGCTCTCCTCCTGCGTCCCTCTTCCTCCGTTAAACCGCGGCGGCTGTAACACGGCTGCGGTGGGGACGTTAAAGCGCATGTATAATGGAAGCCCGAAGAAAGAAAAAAAACTTTATAATGTATGCGAAACAAAAAAGTTTATCTTGTAAAAAAAAAAGTTTGTCTTGTATTTATTAGCATATGCTGCAGTGTTCCTGCACAAAATCAAAGTCTACTACTAAGTTCTAGT